>NC_084806.1:15750316-16050316 GCF_963583255.1 Pyrus communis
GGGCCACAATTATCATTTGGTGGGACTCCACTCCTCAGATTCTCCTTCCCCTCAACCTTCATCACTGTCCGCATCCTCCAGGCCTTACATTGACTCTTTCCTAGCCTCTCTTTTGAGCCCTTCTGCACCACTTGCGGTGGTCCACCCTATACTACCCCCGAAAATCTCCCTTTTGGTTAGCTATTTAGACCTTTTTTTTGCTCCAATGGGCCTCCATCCTCACCGGGACTTTGACCACCGAATCACCTTGCTACCGGGCATTCCCCCGGTAAACGTTCAACCTTACCATTACGCCTATGTTCAGAAAATAGAAATACAGGTGGATGAAATGCTTGCTGCCAACCTAATTTGCCCCAACTCAAGTCTCTTCTCTTCTCCCTCGCTCTTAGTTCACAAAGCCGACTCAACTTGGCGCTTTTGTGTGGATTACGAATTAAGTGACTGTCAAATTTCCGTTCCCGATCCCCATCATCGACAAGCTACTTGACGAACTCATTGTGCCTAAGATCTTTTCTAAATTAGATATCCGGTCCGGGTTTTACCAAATCCGTATGTATGAACCGGACATCCCAAAGACGGCTTTCCGCACCTATGACATACATTTTGAATTTGTGGTCATGCCCTTTGGCCTGTGTAATGCGCCTTCAACATTTCAAGCACTTATGAACTCCATTTTTAAGCCATTTCTACGTAAGTTTGTCTTGGTTTTTGTTGATGATATCCTCATCTTTAGCCTGGACTTACCTACTCATTTGCATCATTTAACCTCTGTTTTTGATGTTCTGAGAGCATATGATCTGAAAGTCAAGCAGTCTAAATGCTCATTTGGCCAACCCACGGTGGCCTACCTCGTCACATAATTTCGGCCCAATGTATGGCAATGGATTCTCAGAAGGTGCACTGCATCATGGAATGGCCTCCACCCCGTACTCTCGAAGCCTTACGTGGATTCTTGGGTCTGGCTGGTTGCTACTAGAAATTTGTGCGTCACTTCGACCTTCTCGCTCGCATTCTCACTCATCTCTTGAAAAAGGATAACTTTATTTCGACTCCGACAACAACTCAGGCTTTTGTGGCTCTCAAACAGGCTCTCTCCTCCACCCCCGTGTTAGCACTTCCAGATTTTTCCAGGCCCTTTACAGTGGAGTACAATGCCTATGATGCCGAGATCGGAGCTGTGCTTTCCCAGGACTAGCATCCCATTGCTTTCCTGAGCAAGTCGTTATCCGACAAACATAAGGCTCTGTCCGTTTATGATAAAGAAATGCTCGCCATTGTCTTCGCTGTCCAGAAATGGCATCCCTACCTTTTTGGGAACTCCTTCAAGATTCTTACCGACCACCAAACGTTGAAACACTTCATCAACCAACGCTTCACAACCTCTACTAAATAGAAATGGCTTTTAAAGTTGTTGGGCTACAGTTATATGCTGGAGTATCGGCCGGGGGCAACGAATACCACAACAGATGCATTGTCTAGGCAACATGAAAGGTTGGCACTCATGGGTTTCTCTCAACCGATTTTTGACAGTATCTCTGATATTCAGGCCAAATACTCAATGAACCTAGAGGCTGCACAAATTGTCCACGCTTTACAAAACAATCAACCTGCCCGTTCTCAATTTTCTCTTTGAGAAGATCTCTTGTACTATAAGGAGGGAATCTTCATGGCCTCATTATCTCCTTGGCGTCCTCAAATTTTGGCAGAGTTTCATTCTTCTCATACCGCAGGCCACTCCAGGTACCTTCGCACATATAAATGTGTTCTTCACAATTTCAATTTGCCCAACTTAAAAAAAGAGGTCAAGACACTTGTGGCTGCTTGTGACATTTGTTAACGCACGAACTATAAAACTCTCCAACCTTCAGGCTTACTACAGCCACTTCCAATCCCCACTCAAATTTGGACATAAATTGCAATGTACTTTATAGAGGGCCCTCCTTCCACTCATGGTTGTAACGACATCCTGGTTGTTGTCGATCGTCTCTCCAAGTATGGCCATTTCATACCTATCAAACACCCATATTCTGCTACCAAAGTTGTTTACATCTTTATCCGAGAGATATTCTGCCTTCACGGCATACCTGCCACAGTGATTGGGACCCTATTTTTATCAGTCAATTTTGGGACTCGTTCTTCAAAATCCAAGGTTCTAAACTCTGTTGCAGCTCGACTTACCACCCTCAATCTGATGGGTAAACATAAGTCTTAAACCGCACACTCGAACATTATCTGCGTAGTTTTGTAGGCGACAAACCCACGTCATGGGTTAATTGGTTGTCATGGGCTGAATGGTGGTATAACTCCACATTCCATTCGGCCATTAAGATGTCCCCATTCAAAGTTATCTATGGTTATCCCCCACCATGAGTCATGCCGTACTTACCTGGCTCCTCTCCAGTTCACTTGGTTGACACTACTCTCCGTGATCGTGATGCCTTACTCCACCAGCTGCGTGAGAATCTCCACCTTGCTCAAGAATGCATGCGTCACTTCACCAACAAGAAGCACTCGGAACGTAAATTCCAGGTAGGAGATTCGGTTTGCTTACGGTTACAACGTTAACGCAGATCCTTTGTCAACTACACTAACTGCCCTAAATTGGCACTATGTTTCTATGGGTTGTACAAAATCCTTGCTCGTGTGGGAAAAGTTGCCTACAATTTGGACTTGCCTCCCACTCTCGCATCCACCTAACTTTCCATGTCTCCCTCCTTAAACCCAAGTTAGGCTCTTATGTGGTTCCCTCCACCATTTTCCCACCCCTAATTGATATTGGACTGATAATCTGGACGCCAAAAACCATATTGCAATGAAGGATGTTCAAATGGGGAAACTGCGCCATCACTCGCTGGCTGATTAAATGGGTAGGCCTACCCGACCATGATGCTACCTGGCAAAACGTTGACTCTATCCTCGAACGCTTCCCAGACTTCCACGCTTGAGGACAAGCTGTTTCTTAGAGGGAAAGGTTGTTAGGACTCTGGTTTGATAGTAGTAAGATGTTTATCTTTAGGGTGATATGGTCTTTTGAATTGTATGTTGTTCATTTCATCCAACGGTCTGTGAGTGATGATGTGTTCCGATCGTGTACACTCTTGCATTAAGGTTGTATATGAATCAACTTCCACCATTTGGGGGAGATATCAATGAAATCAAAATGATTTAGTTTTTTCCTCATTTATTTCCTCATTACAACGCCCTTTTCTGTTTGGGTCCTTTCACAAGGAAAACGAATGTAGCTCCGAAACAATAGCCAAGAACAGGGCATGCTGTTGAGGGTATCGTAAATGGGAATCGTGCAATAGATGAAGCGTGTGGCGATTGATGCGTCGTCAGTGACGAAGAAGCTGGCGAAGAGCACGGGGAAGACAGTGTGGTTCTTGGGAATGACATTCTTGATCTTAGGGGTCCCACTCATCATAGCCATGGATCGGGAGCAGTAGTTGAACGAGTTGGAGTTGCAGCAGGCCAGCATCCTCGGTAACCCTCCCCCTCCCCCTTAACTTTCGCCTTGGTTCAACCACTCACGAAGGCTCTTGCGCTTCTCCGTTGGTCCATTTGCCTCATCCACTTCTTTTGTTGTTGTTAAATTGTAGTTTATGAATGGTAATTTTGTCAAGTGCGGTTCTTGAATTATCATGATTTACTTATTTTCCAGTATAATTAGATTTTTAGGTATGAAAATTGACAAAGATGCACAGTAATCGTGATTGTAACAAAAAAATGAAGAAGTCAAAGGAAGCAATTTAGACATCGTGATTCATGTTTCATGCTCAAATAGTTATATAAAATGCTTAACCAGGCTACCATATATCACCATAAGTACAACTACCATTTACAAATCTATTGTATATGTTTAAATCCCTCACAATAATCTCACTTGAGGACCTCATGGCAATCTCTGCAGATCCTCAAATTCTTCACAATCTTTATTGGCTTTCCTGGTTCTTCACAATCCTTACGGCATTGTCAGACTGTGAGTGCACCATTTTCTGCCTCTTCCAGTTGACCAACCCGTCCCATGGCACCAACTAAACATGTATGTTTAACGATTGATATTACAAAGTTTGAGTATGTCAATGTTTGAGTCAAATTGTATATAGGCAAATATTGTGTATTATTCCTCTCGGAATTGAATGTATATATAGGTTTACAAAGAGTCATATACAAGTAAATCAACTATACAAGGAAAGAAATCCAATCCCTAATATCATGCTAATCAAATAAAATCGCTATCGCTAAGTAGAACAATCGCTACACTCCCCCTCAAGTTAGAGCAAAGATATCTTGCATGCCCAATTGGTCGAATGAGTTGGAGAAAGCACTAATAAAGGTAGTTGTAGTAGCACGTCGGCTAACTGTTCTTTAGATGATACAAAAGGAAAAACAATAACTCTAGCATCCAACTTATCAACCTCCACATGTTTTGTACAGTTATGTTGCACATGATTGTGAGCAATTTTAATTGCAGATTCATTATCACAGTGTAAACCCATGGCCTTCTTGGATTTGAATCCCATTCCATTCAATAATTTACATAACCAAAGTAACTCCTATACCTTAAGCACCATTCCACGGAATTCAGCCTTCGCACTCGATTGAGCAACAACCTTTTGTTTCTTACTTTTTCAAGTGACGAGATCACCACCAACATAAGTAAAGTAGCCAGAAGTAAAGCGTTGATCTGTCACCGAACCAGCACAATCTGCATCTATGTATCCTTCAACATTCAAACGACCATTCTTGGCAAACATTACACCTCTACCAGGAGCCAATTTAAGATACCTGAGAATACGGACAACAACATCCATATGAGTCTCAATAGGCAAATGCATAAACCAACTCACAACATTTACAACATGGGCTATATTTGTACGCGTATGAGATAAATAGATTAATCTTCCTACAAGTCACTGATAACGCTCATTTAGGAACCTAATCAGAATCTAATCCCAATATATGATTTTGGTACATAGAAGTGTCAACATGTTTATAGTCCACCATAATAGTTTCGGCTAACAGGTCCAAAACATACTTTCGTTGTGAGAGACATATACCATGGTTGGATTGAGCAACTTCAATCCCCAGAAAATACAACTTTCCAACTCTTTCATCTTAAACTCAAAAGCAATGAATTTCTATAAAGAACTAATATCTTCATGACCATCACCTGTCACTATCACATCATCAACATATATGATCAATATCGTCACTTTACCTTTCTGGCATTTCAAAAATAAGGTATGATCCAAGCAACTTTGATGTAACCAAACTTTCTCATGGACGCAGTAAACCTCCCATACCATGCTTTAGGAGATTGCTTCAAACCATACAAAGATGTTCGTAACTTGCACATAACACCCTTATGAGAACCAATAGAAGTACCAATGGGTAAATCTATATACATTTCTTCTTTGAGATCACCATGCAAAAAGTATTTTTAACATCAAACTACCATAAGGGCCAATCCAGTTAGCATCAAGAGATAAAAGGACACGAACCGTATTAAGCTTAGCAATTGGAGCAATGGTCTTTTGGTAGGCCACTCCATGTGTTTGTGTATAACCCTTCCCTACTAATCAGGCTTTGTAACGATCGATTGAACCATATGCTTTATGCTTTAAAGTAAACACCCATCGATACCAACCGTTTTCCTTCCACTTTGCAAGGGCACCAAATTCTAGGTGGAATTCTTGTTCAGAGCCTTCATCTCAATGTCCATGGCTTCCACCCATTTAGTGTCAGATAAGGCATCCTATAACTTAGTCGATACAGATATAGTAGTGATTGATATACATATGACTAATGTGAGAAAGATGATGAGTTGACACATGATTACTAATGAGATATTTGGACTTTGCATGTCTATCAGGAGAATATTGTACTTTAAGTTTGCCACGATTAACTCGTGGGGGCAACTCATAAGTAGATATAAGAAAATTAGTATAAACTACCTCATTTGCTTCACTTTCTTCTTCACGAGTTGATTGAGACAATAGTAGGGCAGATGGGAGGGGGTGTTGGAATACTACTGCTTACGTCTCCGTCAATATTGTCAGGTACAATTTCATTATCAGAGTATGTTACTTCTTCACTGGTATATGGCGACTGGTCAGTGGAAGAAGAGGGACCAATCAGCTCGAGCAAACTCACATTATCACTATAATTTACTGTACTCTCTTTTTCTCTTTGACTTAACACTTCACTCACCCTCTTCCTCTGAAGTGGAAAGACAAGAGAAGATGAGGCAAAATACGGGACCTTTTCATAGAACGTGACATCCATGGAAAGATAAATCTTTTGAGTAGGAGGATGATAGCACTTGTAACCTTTTGGTATTCGAGTAACCAATAAACACACATCAAAGAGCACATGGATCAAGCTTACTCTATCAATGGGAATAAATATATACATATAAAACGCATCCAAACACCTTGAGAGGAAGTTTGGAGGTAACTGGTGAGATGTGTTCTTGTAAAACTTCGAAAGGAGTACGGAAATCATGGACTTGGCTGGGAGTCCGGTTGGTCAAATAACACACAACTAAATCTGCATGTCCCCAAAGGTAACTAGGAACCAATATTCCCAAGAGAAAAGCACGAGCAACTTTAAGTAAATGACAATTTTTCCACTCAAACGTACCATTTTGTTGGTTTGTAAGTGCAGTAGTTGTCTGATGAATAATACATTGTTCATGAAAGAAAAAGCTCAGGGTAATATTCACATATTTCTCTCCGTTATCAGACTGGAGCACTTTGACTTTGGTCTAAAACTAAGTAGCTAGATACCATTGCAGTAAATTCTTGTACAATAGATGTCATATCACTTCTATGCTTCATCAGAAAGACCCAAGTTAAATGTGTGAATATTGGAATGTACCAAATCAAATGGCTGAATAGCCTTATTATCACTTAAGGGAAAAACAGTACAATGGCTTTTGGCTAATACACATGTTTCACACTTAAAACAAGTCTCATCATATGAACGACATAGAGAAGGAAATAAATGCCTAAGATATTCAAAAGAAGGCTGACCTAAGCAATGATGCATAGCCACAACTGATGCTTGGAGACGGCTTAATCTCGCCCGAAGTCACAGTATGAGTAGCCTGATCAGCGGTGCTTGCTTTTCAATTGTTGCTTGTTTCCATCAGTATGCTCTTTGGAGGAAATTAAATCTAAGTGATTGCAATTTGTCTACAATACCTGATGATCTTGGCTGTTTATGCTCACTGCAGCATTTAGATTTAAATGGAAACAGTTTTCTGAGCATATTGGAGAGCATCTGTCAACTTTGTCAATTGATTAATTATGGCAAACTTCAATTACTGCCAAAACTTCCATCAAGTATAAGAGTTTTGAATGCGGGGATTGTCTGTTGAGGAAGCACATGAAGCTCTTTAGTTAGTGTTACTCATCTTCCTCTAAAAGTGTAAAGACTATGGTAGCTGGTGCAAGAACCAGTATGCTTTATGTGCCTACATTTTAGTTCTCAACGTGCAGAGAAGTGCCAACCCTGATAATGTGGTACTCCAAGATTCTTTTCATTTGGAAATAGAAGGTAGTCTGCGACATCCTCTTCGTGGTTGAAATAGTTGGGTGTCGTAGGCTTCAATAGGAAGAGACCACCGAGGAATCGAGGATTGAGGGTTCAAGGTGCAGGCTCCGTCATGTATATCAGAACGACAACGAAGGTTTAAGCAGCCTATAACACATTACAGTAGCAGAACTGGCAGCTAAAATATTCACCATGAAAGAGTTTAGGGGGGGGACCAAAAATATAGCAAGGGTAAAGGAATATTAAAATAATTAACCTCTCCTAATTTGTTGCATGGTAAGTCGTGATACTTTTATCTGGTATTTTTGTATCAAAACCTTATCAAATTCGTAATCTTTTCACTTATTTCTTCATATATAGGAAGCTCTGTCTTATGATATAGGGTTCTTCGTTTTAGGAGTGTTTTAGAAAGTTTGAAAAGCAATAACTTAAATTGTGTATTGAGATTGTAGAAGCACTTTTTTGTGCTTTCTAATGAAGCAAGCACGAAATATATGTGCTTAAAACATAAGAATTACCAAGTAAAATCAATCTCTACAGAAGTACTCTAAGGTGTAGATAAATGAATAATTAGTAATTACATGTTTCAGAGTTTGGTAACTTTGCTTGCTTTCCTGAGTCCTAGACAAACTCATTAACCCTAATTAAACTTCCCATTTTACACTCCTGCAAGTTCTAAAATTGTTTTCGTAATTTTGAAGGGATGAAGGGGAGGAGGATGGTTAAACGAGGGACCCATCACCCATGTCTGACATGTCATTATAGGGAAGAGATCCGGTCCGAATCTCTCCCATCAAAGGCCCAGAATCAAGTGATTTGGCCGTTGAAATTTGATCCAACGGCTACAAACAGGGGGCTGTCTTAAAGTTATAATAATTGTAGTCGTTGGATCAAATTTCAACAGCCTGGATCACTTGATCCTAGGCCTTTGATGGGAGAGATCTAGACCGGATCTCTTCCCATCATTATATACTTCATGACCTATCTGACAGAATGGAGTGTGACTTTGAGTGTCCACAGATTATTGGCTTTTGTTTTTTCCTCTTTTTGCCTTCTATTTTCTTGAGCGCTTGTGCACATTTAGGCAGTGACTGATTTAAGATTTATATTTTGGGTGGCCTTTGTGTTAAAGGTGTAAGTTTTCTAGATAGAAATAGAACACGATTCATTGAGACATTTCTACAATACTTGATGAATTTGTTGTCGTTAGCGAAAACATGTTTCACAAATGTCAACATATATCAACATAAACCGAAGCAATCTGATGAGTAATCTCGATAGAATTGGTTGATATTGTAGATGCAACTTGTCAAAATATACCTAGTAGGTATCATATCAAACATTTGAGAGCACTTGCACTCCTAAAAAGCGCACCCCCCCCCACCACCCCCCCCACCCCGCCGCCCCCGCGCGGGGATTATAGTCAACTCAATCCCCCCAAGTGAACTCCAAAATTTTTTTTTTATTTATATATATATATATATATATTTTTAAGGTAGTGGGGTGGGGGGCTTATCCAAATATTCAGGAGACCTTCATATGTATTCAGGACTCTTACCATGTCTATATAGTTTGTTGGTGATCATAATATCAATGATATATTAGGGGATAGAAATTCATCTTAACCAGTCACCACCCACGTAGAAGCCTCCCATTTGACCTACATGTGTGAACGCCGTGTGTTGAGTATTTGACCTAAAACTAAATAAGTGTTTAAGCAGAAAATTAAGCGAAACAGCTACTTGTTTAGAGTTTAATTCATTTGTTTAATCATATTCATAATCTTTAGTCACTAGTCATGCAAATTTAGGTGCAAACTTTCATATAGGATCATGGCAATTGAGTCGGGATTAATTCCTAACCATCAATATGGTTAATTCATCGTTTTAGATGACATTACACAGACTCACCTTGTTAAAATCATGATCAAGTAGCTTTTATTTTATGGGGAGTGTACTAAGCTTCTTTTCACAAGACAAAGAAAGAAAAGGTTGATATAATTCAGTAAGGTTTTCATATAATGTCTTATCAAGAAAATCAAGGATAAATCACTTTCTTTGTGAAATGCAAGTCCAATCACTTTAATTTTGTACATTAAAGTCGAGTTATTTTTCTTGATATAGACTCGACTTGTTTATTATTCGTGTTGACCTAGCTTTATCTATTAACTTCATTTTGAATTCAAAGTTTTGTTTCTATGTCGTGTTGAAAATTACCACCTGTTCTTTCATGGTCACTCCCAGAATCCCACTAGCCAAGCTTTTACCATACCGTACTATTACTATTAACATCTGAAATCCAAAACAAGACAAGTCATGCATCCAAGATTTCCCATCTGAAATCTAATCCTCCTCGTTGGGGCCCTTTTGCCTTCACCAAAGGGATTTGGATCTCATATGGATTTAAATTGTGAGGATCTTAGAGATCCTCACATCTAAGATCCTCACATTTTAGTCATTCATCGTACATCGTGTGGTCAAAAATCATTTACTTTTTTTTATTTAAAATTAAACATAAATAGTAACTAACGAAAACTGACCGTACAATATACGATTCGATAAACGATTAGGATGTGAGAATCTTTAGGATCTCACAAAGTAAATCCGGAAAGGATCCTTCCTCACTAAAGTATCTTCACATGTAAACGTCACCCTTGATCGCAATCTTCTGCGAATTTTAGTACCATGTCATGTGGGTCTTTGGATTTTTCTCCTTTTCTGCCCTCTCATTGCTTGTCAAAAATCAATAACATATGTATAGCTTCACATTTACTTTCCTTATGAGTGTCTACCAAGTGTCAATGGTAGATTGCTAGGATTGCGATGCTTTCATGTGTCATCCAAAGAGAAAAACAGAGTATTTTTTATGGTTTATATATAGCTACGGAGGTAGAACACTTCCTTTTTCTACGAGACAATGCTTTAAGCGCCCCTTCACTACAAGAATTTGCATGACACATGTACATCATCACATGTCGTCCCATACTAATGATACAAAAATATGTATTGGTATTATTTTTTCCACATATCTTTGTATTATTAGCACGAGACGTCATTGTGACAGTGAATTTGTGCCATACAGGTTACTCTCCACTAGTTGAGATCCTCATCAGACTTTTGTGTCCGAAGAATCTGGACCATTCAAGAGAAATAGAGATCCAGATCGTTCAAGGGCTTGGTTTTTTGTGAAACGGCTTAGTGGAATGGGCTAATAGGGGCAAAATGATTTGAATTGAGTGGTCTAGATTTCTAGATCCATCAGTTCTGAATACAGATATCCAGAGAGAAGCTCAATTTGCTCTTCACTTCATGACCCCCAGATAACTTGGCGTAAAAATTTTGTTCGCTACAACTTTTCTTACTCTAAATGTGTCTTGAAGAGCAAAAATATCTTATGTGTTGCACATGATATGTTTTTCGGCTTTTACATGAATATTTTTTCAGATTTTGACAAAATAGTACATTCACACTTACGGGCACAACTAAGCAGTGGCGATTATAAGTCCTTGTGGTGTCACAAAAAAACAAGCATAGCGTCAGGTTTTTATTTTATTTTTTAAATGAGGCATTTTGTCGAACACTTGGCAAACCCACGCACATTGTGTGCTTAGCGTACATCCCCACCCTTTGTGTCATATTTAACTTGTAGCTTTAAGTTAAGATTGTTCTACTGAACAAAGAAATAAATCATATATTTATAGAACTGATAGGTCAAATTTATAAAACGTATAGGAGTAGGGTGGATTAATGGTCTTTTTATTATTTAAAAGAAATTGATTAACTTTAAACTCTTTTTTTTTTTTTTTTTTTTTTTTTTTCTTTTCAAAACGGTGGCTTTGCCTTTAAAACATATAGATTTTTTCCTTGTTTCTTCTTCGTCATCATGAGTTGCCATAACCAACTCTGCAACTAAATCTTATTGTGTTATATATGTCTCCTGGTGGTTTTAAATGAGAAGCGAGTAATAAGCTTTGTGGTGGGGTTTGTAGGTGTATTATTATTCTTTGTAGTCCAATTCCACGTTGTATCAAGACGACTACGATTTAAATGGACTACTTCCTAATTAATCCACAAACTTGAGAGGGCATGTGCCCCCTCTGACCCTTAATAAGCGTCACAATCGTTAACATAAATTACATAATAGTTAAGGTGGTAAATGACCAAGATTTTCTTTTTTTGGGTGGTATTTAAGCACATCCCAAAAGTTCCTATAGTACTTGTGCAATGTTCTCTTTAGAAAGATGGCATTTTAAGCTTAGTCAGTTTAGAATTCGAGAACCTTCAATGTAAATAAAAAATGACATTTTAAGCTAAGTTAGTTTGTTTACATGTTTCTGCTGTCTCGTATACCTGGTCTAATTGTCGTAAGGATCAAACAATTATCTTTCAAAGGTTGGATGGAGCCCTAGCAAATACTACGTGGTTGAATTTATTTCATGAATTTAATTTGCATAATTTCTCTATTTTTGTTTACTTGACGTTGTATAAACCCCTCATGAGAAGGAAATGGTCTTTTAAGTTTGAGGCTATGTGGCTTCAACACCCTGAATTTCAAGAGATGGTTAAAACTGCTTGGGTTTGTCAGTTTGATGGCAGCCCTAATGACCAATTTAGAATACTTTGAAAATAACAGACTTATAGGATTTTCTCGTTGATATTCAACCTAAAACAACGGTTGATAACCCTGACCCTCGACTTCTTGGGGAGGAAAAGAATATATCAGAACAACTTATTCAAAATCTAAGGGATGAAGAAACTATATGGCCCAAAAGGCTAGAGACAATTGGTTACGATTAGGGGATAAAAATACAAAAAAAAAAAAAAAAAAATTCAAACTCATGCTACCATTAGAAGGAAAATAAATGAAATACAACAGAGTAAGAGATGCAAATGTTATTTGGTGGAATAGAGGTGAGGGTATGGAGGAGGTTTTTGTCCAAGATTTTAAATTGAGATTTTCCTCCTCCCATACTCTCAATCTTAGTGAGGTAAATAGTTTTCTTGATACTATTAATCCCTTGTGACACTGATTCAAAAAATAATGATTTGTTAAGGGAAGTATCTGAACATGAGGTTTGGACGGCTGTGAATAGCATTGGCAGCCTTAAGCTCCCGGTCCAGATGGTTTGCATGCCATTTTTTTTTTATCAAAATTGTTGGACCACTGTTAAACATTCTGTTTTTAAACTGGTTCAAATTTTTTTTGAAGATTGTTCTAGTCCTAAATTGATTAATCATACCAGTATTGTTTCAATCCCTAGAGTAGATAACTCTGAGACTGTTAACCATTATAGACCTATTAGTTTATGCAAAGCGAGAATTATCACTAAAATTATGACTATGAGGTTGAAACCTCTTCTTGAGCCGTGCATTTCTAAAAACCAAGGGGCTTTTGCCACAGGAAAATCAATTCATTATAATATCCTTATTGCTCATGAACTTT
Organism: Pyrus communis; assembly: GCF_963583255.1. Lineage (NCBI taxonomy): Eukaryota > Viridiplantae > Streptophyta > Magnoliopsida > Rosales > Rosaceae > Pyrus > Pyrus communis. The sequence continues at coordinate 15,763,319 of NC_084806.1, forward strand.
TCACTAGTTTTAAGAATAAAAAAGCATATGATAAGACAACTCAATCTGGTCGGTTAGGAAGTTTGGTTTTCACTCTAGATGGATCAATCTGATTAGGAGTGCATCACTTCTTCCTCTTTTGCAGGACTTGCTAATGGTGAAGCTAATGGTTATTTTTATCAGTGATGTAGAATTAGACAGGATGATCCTTTGTCCCCTTACATTTTTATTTTATGTGTGGAACCAATGATTAGACAACTCAAAATCTGTTAGCTAGTAATGCTAAAAATCAGCTTGGTATTCTCTCTTCCCCCTTTGGGTTTAGAATTTCTAATCTTGTTTTTGTAGATGATTGTCTAATTTTAGCAAAGCTTCATATAAGGCAGCTAAGAGCATCATGGATACTCTCAATAAGTTTTCCTCAGCCTCTGAATCATCTCTTTATTTTTCTAGTAATGCTACTAACAATTTGAGAAATGATATTGTTCATATCATGCAAATTTAGCATAAAACAACTATCGATAAGTTTTTAGGAATCCGTAATATAATTTTTTGGAATGACCCCACTAACGCCAAAGAGCTTATTCTCAAAGTTAAATTGAAGCTTGCAGGTTAGAAGGTAAATACCCCCTCATGAACTGTTAGACTAACCCCAATTAAGTCCAACTTATCTGAAGTGCCTAATCATGTCATGGCTTGTTTTAAATGCCTAATAACATAACTGATGCGGTGAACAAGGAATGTAGAACTTTTCTTGGGGGTAAAGAAACTAAATTGGCCTCCTAAGTCAATGTGGGGCCTTAGGATATGTAGAGCTGAGCACTTTAATAATCCCTCCTTGGCAAAACTAGCATGGAAGATTATCACCGATACAGATAATTAGTGGGTTCAAATTGTAAAACAAAAGCATTTAACACATGAAAACCTATTTACTGCGAAAATAAAGCAACACCGCTCTCTGGCTTGGAAGGATGTGCTGAGTTCTAGAGATGTTCTTCTAAAAGGTATGAGATGGATAGTGGGAAATGACAAGGACATTCAGTTTTGGATCCATAATTTGGGTTTTCCTTTCCCTCTATTTTATCTTTTACTTGAATCACGTAGATTGAGGCTTGATGGAATATGAGGGTTAGTGATGTTATTGAGAACAATGGTTGGAACAAAACCTTATTAATGAGTTGTTTGGATATTGACATTGCAAGAAAAATTTGTAGTATCTCACTACTGTTGCAGGAAAGGCGGGATGAAGTTATATGAGGTCCTACTGCTAATGGCGAGTTTTCTGTTATATCGGCCACCTGGTTGCAAATTGAGGATCAAAGATTTCAGATTTGATTTCTTGGCTATCCCAGCTAAGTGCGAATGATGAATTGAACTTTTCGATCTAAGTAAGGCTCTTCCAACATGTTGGCAAGTGTGGAATGATATAAATAATCTTGTTTTCCGTGATTGCAAGGCCCATCCTGCTAGGGTCCCTATCGTTGCTGCTACAGTTGGCAAACAATATTACCTTGCCAATAAAAACTTAAGATCATTTCGAACCTGGAATGTAACTCATGTTCATGATTCATCTCAAACTGTCAAGTGGAGGCCACCTCATGCACCTAAACTCAAAATTAATCCTGATGGCTAGGTGGTGGGTCCTAAGGCTGCTGCTAGTTTTGTCATTAGAGATGCTAACGGTTCACTTATTGTGGCTGGCATCTGTAATCTTGGAGAAAGCATAAGTTTCTGTTATTGAAGCTCTTGTTCTTCGTAATGCATTGAGATTTGCAAAGGTCAAAGATTTTAAAGAGGTGTGTGTTGAAGGAGATCCCAAGCTTATCATTGATGCCATTTTGGACAAATGTAGTACACCTTGGCGGTTGAGGACAACCATTGATGACATCAAACTCTTGCCAGTTCCTTTTCTTTTATCTCGTGGTCGCATGTCTTTTGCAAGGCGAATTTTCTTGCCAACGTCATTACTTGTGTTGGCCACTCGATACATGACACTTATAGTTGGAATAGGTCATTACTCGCTATTGCTAGAAATATTTTTCTATTTGATTGTACTGGAAATGGTTGTACTAGAAATTTCTCTCTTTAATTAATTTTATTTTCCATAAAAAAATAGTGGATAAGACTTATCGTCGAGCCCATTGTATTTTGCATTAAAATTCTCCCATTTAAAACAAAGGAGATAATATACCCACCCACCAACACTATTTCTCCACCCACTTTTTAATGATACTTTTAATGACAACTCTAACCTTTTGCAAAATGACTTATAAGGCCATCTTTAACTATTTTATTCTTTTGTTTTTGTATTAAATTCTGAAAATAGAAGGAACAAAAACATGAGCCCAACAAGTTGAAACCACTGCACACAGCACCAACCAAGTTGAAACCACCGTTTTCCTCATCTCTTATGTCAATTCCTTCCCATCCATTCAAAATCTTCATCAAACACCATAGGCCCATTACAATTACCTTGAGAAACCTTACTCTTTTTCTTTTTTTTCTCTCATACCCATTTATAGTTTCAACAATCCATGTGGAACTATGCTCAGTTCATCTAATTGACGTGGTTTTGATACCCCTCTTCTACGATTAGTCCTCTACTTGAGTTGTAATTGCAAAGAGCGACTACGAGGTCGACCGAGGATGTTGCTCATCCTTGTAGTCTTGATTAAATTAGAGACAGAGTTGGCTGACGACTAGAAGGGAGTTGCTTGCCGTCGAGTGGGTGGATGTGTAGTGGTGGCTAATTTTCTTTGTAAGGGATAGTTTAGGAATATCTGGGAAAATGGTGTTTTTATTTTTTACCTTTTGAGTGGGGTGGGAAAATAAGATTGTAGGATGAGTCTAGCAGCTCCCTTAAAACAAACATGAAAAATGAAATTTTAAGTAGTCTGTTTTGCATGTGTGTTGTATGTCATTACAGATTAGAACAAATATGAAAAATGAAATTCAAATCTAAACTACATATTAATATAATCTTATTTGTCAACCAAATAAAGATGAAAAGACTATTTAGTTTTATAACGTAACAAAAAGTTAAAAGATATAACTTAATTTCACAAAATATATATATATATTTTTTTTTTGTTTAAAGCTTACATACATGTAATTTTAACATCTCCAATTTAAAAAAAAAAAAGTAAAAAAAAAATTAAACCTCTAATTTAAACAATTTTGAGAAAAGAAATAAACAAATCCTCTGTACTATGTGAGGGAAAAGGATCATCTCTTAAGCTCAGGATGAGAATCCTCCTGACCATGAAATCTGGACCATTCAATTTTAATCCAACGGCTCTAAACAAAGAATCCTTTAAAAAGTTATAATAATTGCAACCGTTGGATTAAAATTGAACGGCTCGAATTTCGTGATAAAAAAGATTCCCATCCTACTCTCAGGAGAGGATCATCTTCCCTCTTTGAGGGACCTAAAAGATAGAGAGAGAAGATGCAAGTAGCATACTTTTCTAAAAAGCATAAAAGTTGTGAAGATTGGTCTGCTGGAGAAGTGTGAATAAAGAGACGAACATACCCACATGACCCATCAGGGACATACAAGCATGTAAAAAACAATAAATAAAGCAAGAATCCAAAATCTGTTACTCCCCCATTGTCAATTTCTTCTGTGATTTGTCATTCTCGAAATTTTTATCGTGCTCCAAGTATATCTTATATATCTTAAATTTTTAATCGTCAACTCTTAATTACTAAGTTTTAATCAAAATATTTAATGGCCAAATTTTATAGTGTATAAGATACCAAAGTATTGTCTTCTTTTTTCCAACAAAAAAAGGATCATTCTCACATTAATCCTCCTTCCTCACTTTGTGTTTGATAAATCCATCCACCACAAAACCCTATTTTGTTCTATTGAAAGTAGAAATAAGATTTAACAAAAAAAAAAAAAAAAAAAAAAAAAAAAAAGGATAAAAATTAACAAAAAAAATGTTCCTCAAGTATCTCCACCTTGAAACAAGCTTGCAATCCTGAGAACCCATATGTCCCTCTCTATCAGTAATCTGCACAGAATAACATAATCGAACAATGGCAGATTAGAATTTGGAATCAGAAAGTTTAAGATTTGAAAAAAATAAAAAAGCAGAAAGAAGACGCATATCTCCATGTTCTTGGATGTGTGATATACATTACATACCATCATGCTTCTTCAACAAATTTCTGGCAAACAACAAAAATATGACTAGAAATCCAACTCCTGCTGCTCCTCCTAAAATTATAGCCACTGTCTTCCCTGTATTCCCTGACCCTAAGATCAATCAACCACATTCCAAAAAATCAGATTAAATACCAATAAATTACACATACAGAAATCAAACCATTCTTGGAGATGGAAACACTAAATCAAAGTTATCCAACTTAAGCAAAAGCTATTTCATTGCATCGAGTTCCAAAATTAGAGTAGTTTAGAACATCGTCTTGTCAAACAAAAACAAAAGAAGCCGCTCTTTGTGACAACTTAATAAGAAATTGGACAAGTTTGTGAAAAAAAGAAAGCAAATTTAGCCCCAAAATCCGAAATTTCAGAATGTTACTAGCGTTTTACCTGACGAAGATGAGGAGGATGATGCGGAAGAAGAGGATGATCTCCTGGGAACCCCATTAGGATAATAACTATAGCTAAGAAAGCACTTGTGTAGATAGATTTGGCCAGAAATTGCACTCCCACATTCAACCTGAGCTCTCTGCACCCCACTCTTCATACACTCCCCGCAATCTGAGTCCCCCACATCGCCCTGGCACTGCCCCAAAACATAAACCTGCTGATAGTTTGTGGTGTAAAATCCATGGCCACTCACAACCCCATTCTCCAAAACACTGAAGGCAGTGTCCCTCCTTTCGTCAAACCCCGACCCTGCGACATTTGTGCCCCCACAGGTTTTGTACAGCATTTCCATGCCTGAAATTTGTGCAAAACCAGAGATTTCATAGAGCATGTAGCATCCAATGAGCTGAACCCTAGCAGCAATGGTTTTCCCACAGAGGCTGTCAGACATCTGGGGCAATTTGCTCACGCAGGTGTAGCAGTCAGAGTTGCTGAGGTCACCTCTGCATTGGAAGAGCCCTGAGATGGTGGTTTGGCCACTGCCTGTGTTGGTCTTGAAGAACTTGGCCTTGGAGGACTGCTGCACCAGGGACCCAAAGAGGGCTGAGAGGGCTTGGGAGTAGACCCCTGTTGGATCTGAAAATGTCTGCTTTGCACAGCCCTTGTAGACCAAGGAGGTGATGTCAGTGGCAGATTCAGCAGCCGGGATGAGCTCAAAACTGAAGAGGAAGAACAGAAGCAGATAGTGGGAGAGATTGGAAACAGGTTTTGAAAGAAGACCCATTTGCTGTTTTCACTTTTTGGATCAAATCATGTCAGTTCTTGGGAGTTCTGAGATGGGTTTTTGATAATTTTGGAAACTACCCAGCTGGGTAGAGTAAAGATTGAAGCTTTTGTGATTGAAACTGAAATTATTCTGCAGAACAAATTTGGGTTTTTATTTTTTTTGGGGTTTGGTTTTTGGGTTTCTGGTTTTTGAATTGGAAGCGGTGGTGCTTTTTACTTGGCTGGCCTACTTCTGAGTACATGGCAGGGGCCAGGGGCATCATTTTTTTTTTATTTTTTTTATTTTTTATTACACCAGGGTGCAGGAGGTACAATTGTATAATCGATAGTAGAGTAATAAATATATTAAACTGTACCACTTATTTCTAAAGTCACAATTTTATTTTTTGAAACTTAAATTTTTTTATTTTTATTTTTACTCTACTATATTTTCGTATCTTTTGTCAAATAGCTATTAAAATTGTTGACGTGAATAGGTAAAAATAATAATATAATAGCTTATTTTTCTTCATATATGTATTTTTAATCCATATCAGTATATTTGACAATTTTTGAACAAAATTAACAGAATTAAAATGACAACTTTTGAGCTTTAGGTGACAAAATATGATCAAAATTGAGCGAATTTGACATAAGAAATAGAAACATAGTAAAGTGGAGCAAATTTCGAATTTCAAAGTGTAAAATAATAGCTTTTTATTACAGAAGACAAAGTAAAATAAAGTTCTTGAGTCGTAACTAAAAATAATCTTAAATTAAAATTATGGAAAGGATACATTTGTTAGCTTTACTTTAAAGAAAAAAATAATGAAAAAAGGTTTGAGAACTTTGAGTTTTAATCATAAGGACAAAATAAAGGATAAAGTGAATAGTACCATGATTGATTTTTTGTTGAAAAAATGTGGTTTTTCGTTAAAGTGAACGGTACCGTGGGCTTTTCGTTAAAACTCCCTTATTTTAAGGGAATATTTAAATGTTTGAAGAGAATGAGAACAAAATGGTTAAATTAAAATAATAATCTCGCTACTTACTACCACATTTTAGTGAAATTCCTCTTAATTTATAATTGAGAGATCTTAGGTTCGATTTTCGCCAAAGATGAATTTGAATCACATTATTACTAGTTCATTGTGAAGCTAAACCAATCATCTTCTCTTACTATAAACTAGCATATGGGCACACACAAAGTGTGTGAGAGAATTTTTTTTATTTTTGTTTTTGAAATAGAAGGAAGAGATTGATAGAGAATATGAGAGTAAGAAGTTTTTATTTTTATTTTTTATTTTTCAATTAGAGATATGTTAGGATTACATGTATGTGAGGTTTAAAAAAAACAACAAAATTTGGTTGTGTAAAATTACATTTCTGCCTTATATTTCTTATTCATATTCTGTTTTAATTAGATGATTAAACTGATAATTTTATAAAATTTTGGTTGATAATGAATATTTTATTATTTGATAGACATAATATTATTTATTAAAAAAAAAAACTCCTCGATAGGAGAATAAATATTCCCTGTTCTGTTTAAAGAAAGAAGGTTTTGGGGTTTTGGGGTTTTGGGGGAAGAAAGCGATCAACTTTGACCGGGGAGTGCATATCCTTTAAGTAACAGCAGAAGTAAGATCACATTTGAATTTAATAGCATTGCCATCGGCTTTTTGTACATATCCTTCGAATTTAATAACAAAAATAAAAATCAACAAAAAATTTCCATCGGCTTTTTGTATAAAGTAGATCGTGGGGTCCAAGAAATCGACGGTCCTTATTTTATGTTTTGCCTACGATATGATATCTGGAAAATGACTCTGTTAATTTGGAGGCAAGTCACTTGGAAACAACTTACCGTATTAAATCATGAGAAATGATAAATGCGTGCTTTCTCATTTTTTACTCTTGTTTAATTATGATCGTTGGTTTACATTTGATTCACTAAATTTGATAATTAGATATAACAAAATATATATGGTATTCCTCTTCATTTGTAAATGAGAGGTCTTAGGTTTGATTATTGCCAAAAGCGAATTTGAACCACATTATTACTAACTCATTGTCAGGTTTAGTCCACTCCCCCACCCCCTTAGTTAAATAATATCGTTTGTTAAGAAAAATTATTTAATTTTTATTATTGTACAAGGACTATTAACAAAATTAGAGAATCAAACTCTGGACTTTGAGGGTAAGAATGAATATTTCTAACCAATTTACTTGGAAATCTCTTGCTTAATAGGTACTTTGCGATAAACAAGTATCGATTTTGTCCATCCCTAATTCACAATTATAAAAAATAGTAGTCAATATGATATGTTCGATTTTCGTGAATATTGAGATTGATATCAAATTATTATAACTAAACGATGACTATTGCCTCAATTTTTACTTGTTTGAAAGTTGAATGTGACGCGTAAATATACACCAAACAATCTAACATAACACAAGAATGTTCCAGCTTTCATGTCAAGTATTTTACATGCATATTTTAAATCATTAGATGAAAACCTAGGGTGTTATAGTGAAATTACGCTATTTGAAATACACTTTGCGAGCATGATTTGAGTTTGATTTTAATAAATTCATTGTTGAAAAATTATCCTTTAAAAAATTGGTCAAATCCAAAATAAGCAAGACATCCAATTTTAGTTAAAAAAAAAGACAAACAAGGCATTTTAATAAACCACTAAAATGACACTATTTAATTAAAAATTAGTATACATTAATATTAACACTATATGACCATTTTTTAGTATGTATATAATTAGAGAAATGCTAAAGATATCACATTTTTATACTAAGTAATATATCATTTCATGTGACAAATGATGCATACAACCAACGTCTAATGAGATAAAATCATTAATTGATGTGACATGTATATATCACTTATCATGTAAAATAATACACCAAAGTGATATCTCCGGCAATTTTCATGAAAGTATATACTTCAATTCACACCTTGACTTATCTCAAGCCGTGTTAAAAAAGTAAGATGGATCTTTTGCTATACCAAAAAGGTGATTATGTAATTAAAGTAATACGATCGCTCCCATCTACATTATTTTAAGAAATATTATTGTTTTCATGCTGTCATTTGAATTTCTTTTTGCTGTTCACATTATCCTGTGTCTTGTAGCAGATTTTATGAAATTTAAAATTGCATGCAAGGGGAGCGTATAGCTGTACAATTTGGCATTTTATTAAAAGAAAGGAATTTAACTGCCAAATGAAAAGAATTTTAGAGCATTTTCAAAGGAGATGTCAAAATTATCACGTAGACATACAACAGTAAACAATGGCTGCAAACTCTCTTCAACCAAGCCTTCAATTTCTTAGGTGGCGCTGAAATATTTGAAGGCAAAGCCTTTTGGTGTCAAATTTGGCAACAGATGTCAAATTTATTAAATAATATTTTAATAGATTAATATAATATAGAATAAATGTTGTTATGTTTTTGAAATATTTGAATGATTGCCTTAATCATTGAACTCTACAAAAAGATAAAAAGTTTATTAAATGACATTATTATTTAACATATCGGGTGGAGCAAAATATTGTACAAAATGTCAAATTGTCACATAAGCTATCAACTATCATTTTGATGTTTAAATTTTGACATCTCCTTTAGAGATGTTCCCCTTTAGTTTTGGGTGCTACTAGACCAACCACATTGTCATATTTTCCCATCCACATAATAATCTCACCCACCATAAAAAATTAAGAAAGTAAAATGTTATTTCCCCACCCACCATCCACATAATAATCCCACCCACCATAAAAAATTAAGAAAGTAAAATGTTATTTCCCCACCCACCATTATTCCCAAAATAACCATAATTTTTTTTAAATAACTCTAATATATCTTTAAATAAATAAATAAAAATAGAAAAAATGAAAGAAAATGCAAGACCTAAGACCTAGACATTCATCATGTGACAGCCCTGTGAACACGAAAAATTCTTTTTACTGAAATTTCGATGTCTACAAGCCCATCCCGGATTATTTGTACCGTAGGTGCGAAAAGACTAAAATGCCCTTGGAAGTTAACTGGTGTTGTGGAGTGTTGTTTTGTTGTTTTTGGGGGTTGACTCTACAGGACACACACACCCATACCACACTCCTGTGACCTTTCTCTCTCTCTTCTCTCTCGGACTTCTTCCATTTCCTTTACAAGGTATACGGACGAACTTCAACTTCAATCTTCCACTCACGGATCGAAGGTTTGAAGGTGGGTTTTGGACTCTTAGCAAGCTCAGGAACTCATCCATACCATTTGTTGGACGTGAAACCCTAGAAAACCTGAGAACCAGAGAATCCCGATTTTGTGCACTGTTCATGCACACGTGATCGTGACGTTTTTAGGAGTTTTGAGGATCATAGGGAGCTTTAGGAGGTCCTCACGAAGCTCGGGGAAGAAAGATGGAAGGATTTGGACGTCGGGAAGCCCAGTCTCAGTGAGTTGTAGGTTGGCCAGAATATCGTGGGTTTTTCTGGTGAGATTTCGTTGGTTTTTGGGTTTCAAAGTGGTAAGGTTTTGTTCTACTTGTTGTAAGCTTCATTTTAGTACCAATCTCATGGAATTTGGTTGAGAAATGAAGAAGATATGAAGTTTTGAAATTTTTCCCAGTTTCCGGCGACATAGATGGCAGAGGCTCCGGTGAGACTCACCAGAGAAGACAAGGGAATATTCTATTAAGTTAATGGAATATTCTTAACGGCGTCAGGTTAGTTTTAACGGAATATGCTTGTTATTGGACAAAATATTCCTTAACGTCGTTACACGTACCTTGGCCGGTGTGTGGGGGCGCGTGTGACGTCAGAAAATTATTTTAAAAATATGGGGATGTTCGTGAGGTTGAGTAGATCACATTGGTGTATTCACACACCTCATTTGAGCTTTGTATGCGATTACCTAGTTTTGGTTATATGCTTTAAATTAACGTTTTTATAGTTGTTTCGCATATAGGTGAGACCTATCCCAAGGACGAGCGCAGTCACTCGAGACAAAGGGGTTACGACCCTTCCACATACCAATGAGTGGGCTTTTGGTTTTCCGTATATACCTATATACTTGTGGTTTTTCCCAAAAAATGATGTGGAATACTTATATGTTTTAAATGCCATGCATAGTGTTTGTCTATTTAGTTATGCATTAATGGTTGCATATATATGTATGTTTGGTGCTGCAGATGCACAGGTGACTATCAGGTAAGTTTATGGTTTATGATTGCGAATTAGTGGCTATGTGAGATGCATAGAGAGCTCATAACATGCACCCCCGGTGTTAGTGCTCCTGCCCAGAGTAGGGCATAGTCCTTCACGTGATGTTCACCTCCCACACCACATGCTCATCTTGGATCCAAGTAACGTGCACAGTCCTGTCGTACAGACTACCATAGGTGGTTCCGACTCCTAGGTGACCCGCGATTATTCGCCCAGTCTTCACGTGATCGTAGCACTTGAGCGTATTTATTTACACCCAGTCCTGTCGTACATACCACTTTAGGTGGTTTCGACTCGTGTGCAGGTATAGTTAGTGAGTTGGGGATTTGAGCTCTAGATTCAGCTGTACAGGTCACGTTAGGTGACTCCGGCTGACATTTTATTTTCATTGTTTAACATTACCTGGGTTACTTACATTTTATGTGGAGGCATTCGACATGGCATATTTCTGAGCATGTTTTCGATATATGCGTATATTCTATTTTCTGGGAAACTATACAGCTTTTATGGCGAGGGGTTAGAACTTTTGATAATGAAATGATTTTGAAAAGCTTTGTTTTGCCCACTCACACTTTTTGTTTTGCGCCCCTCCAGGTTCTAGTTTGGTTTGCTTTTTTGGTGGCTTACGAGGAATCCATGGCATATCTGATGGATTATCACTAGTGTAGGACCACCTCTGGGTGTGTTTAGTTAGTATTTGTTCCTCTGGACTGCACTAGGTTTTTTGTGCTCTGAATATTGTTTTTAACACTTACGCTTGCACATGTTTGTTAACTACTCTGTGTGTAATTTGGTTTTTATTTATTCGTACTTTTATTATTATTCTTAGCTTCCACACTGTGCACATGGTTACGTCACCCTCACGTGACGGCCAACATGCCTTAATTTCAGTTGGGGTGTGTCATCATCTCCTTCACACCTATTACCGCCCTGCAGAGACCTCGGACCCCCAAACCACTATTCTTCCTCCTTTTTTGTCAAAATCGCAAATCTCACACCCAATTCTTTTTTTTCTCCATTGAAGTTTCTCGCCTTCATCTAGCACACGCCCATTCCTTCCTCCAACTTTTCCATCGATTCTAACCCAAATCTTTTCCAACCTCTTTCCACCAAAGATATCACACCCACCCACCATTATTTATTTATTATTTTAAATTATTTTTTGTTTTTTCAAAATTTTTGTAATGAATTAAATAGGGGTTTAAGAGTCTTTTTATAAAAGAATAAATATGTTATTAACATTTTCATTAAATGGTGGGTGGAGAAATAAAACATCAGGGTGGGAATATCACCACTCTTAGTTTTTGAAGCACATGCATGTTGCAAGATGGAAGAAGATTTCATGCACTATGACATTGCTATATTTATGTTGGATCTTGTACTCAAATTAAAAAGGAATACCCAACTTACGGTTGATTTTTTTAATTTATTTTATTTTTTTAAAATAAGGGGGTAGATAACCACAAAACTAACTTAATAAATTATCACAAACAGTTCAAGTCCTAGAGACTCTAATTATACAATCATATACATATGTTCCAATCCATTCAGATGAATTTTCAAAATAGTGCTATTCAAGATTCATATTATAACTTCAATTAGCAAGACCGTCCGCCACAACGTTTTTTTCCCCGTTGACATAAACCAACACACAATCTGCTATGTGTATCATAAATTGTCTGCATTTATCAATAATGTTGACAAAAGGATAAAAACTGATATTAGTTACAGTATTAATTAAATTAACTACTATAACCGAGTCTATCTTCACACAAAGGCTTGAAATACTTTTGGTTATTGCAAACTATAGATCAAAATAAAGCCCCCAAATTTCAGCAACCATCACCTGGCCATTTGCCCAAGTTGACCGAAAACCCACGAAGCCAATCACCACTATTATCTCGTAATTCTCCTCCAAAACCTATACTTCCAAAAGTGTTAAGCCGAGAGCCATCCACATTAAGTTTCACCTTAGGCGGGTTCGAAGCTAGAGACAACGAAGGTTGTCTCTGACATTTTGGGGGTCCTCTGCGAATTTAATAAAAAGGCCCTTCTTATTAAAAATGGACAATATATTCATACAAAGCTCAACAAACAATATTTAAAATTAATTGAAATTAGCATCTCGCTCTTATTATTTTTAAACCAACAACAACCCAACTTTTATTATTTTTGTTTTAAAAAAAAACATAAATGAAGTAATAAATTTTGGCATATCGGGTGAAAAAAAATATAGACAATATGTCAAATTGCCAAGTCAGCCATCAAATTGAAATTTGATATTTTGAATTTGACGTCTCCATTGGAGATGTTCTAATCTCCAACATAAAATCATGATTTAGGATTCATCTATGAAAAAATAGAGCATAACTGAAAGGGAGATACGAAAATACGTTTGTATTGGTGGGAGAAAGTAATACACAAGTTTTTATTGCTAGAGGAAAGTAGAAAATTAATATATTAAATATAAGCTTTGCTACTTATCAATTGTAATATAGATTAAATCATATGATGATAATTTTTCTTTTCAGTTTAAAGCTTTTTATTAGAAATTTATACATATGTAATATATAGGAGGGTAAATTGTTTTGGGGCCTCTAAAAAATTCGGGGCCATGTGCCATTGCACCTTTTGCACACCCCCAACGCCCCCTCTGGAGACAACCGCACTATAGGACCATTACTGCATATAGTATGAAAATTAGAAGTGGTGCTTTTTGGTTTTAAAATTTTAATTTTAGTACTATTATGTTAAATTTATTAATTGAATGAAAATTAGAAGTGGTGCATTTTGGTGAAAATGTCTCTTTAGACATGAAATTTAAATGAAGAGTTGCAACTTTTGACTCTCAAGAATAGTCACATATTTTCAAAAGAGACATGTACTTCTATAAATAGGCAAATCCTCTTGTAGTCATGAATCACTTTTTTATTATTCACATAATAATACAGAGTCGTTAAGTCCATATGAGAAAGTTATTGAGCCTATATGAGAGAGTTTTCAACACAATCGTGGTTTATTGGAGTCATGTGAGTTGAAGTGCTATTATTACAATCTTGGGAGACAAACGTTGATCAACCATGAGCACCGTAGTGGAAAGTAAACTTGTTTTAAAGATTGAATGTCTAACATTTGGCTCAACTGATTTCAAATTTTTCTAATTCATTATGTCACATTCATTTAACATTTGGTTGATCATGTGCACGCTTTAAATTGTGTATGCACTTAGATGATAATTTATGAATTTTATATATGATCAATATAGCAATAAGACCTTAATTTTCCAACACTTATAAATTAAAAATCAAGCCTAAGTACATATATATATATATATATATATATTTTTTTTTTTTAAAATAATGCTAGAAAGATCAAAATTTTAAACTAAATTTGCAAACGAATTGATGTGTCACTAATAGAAAATAAGCACGTTAATCAACATTTAAGTAATAAACCAATCATCAACAATCACATAATTTGATTTGCAAATTTGATTTAAAAATTTTAATCTCGCTAGCACTATCTTCTTTAAAAAAAAAAAAAAAAACATGCATGAAATTGTGAGCGTCAAACTACTCGACCAACAATCAAGCCGACGTGGGCTATGCAACGCTTTTAGAGTTCTGTTGATTAAGAACATTCATTCATTACTCACAATCATGCGTTTTGACTCTTTCATTTTTTAACGTTACTTATATAATAAACAAAAAAAAGTTGGATTGCACAATAGGTAAAGTATATTTCCATTGAAAATAAAATACTTTTTCAGGCAATAATGTTGCGAAGGTCAAATTGGATACAATTGGCTACAGGAGAAACGAGATGAGATGTATTGTCCCCACATCTCTTTTTACTTCTCACATGTTTTCTTAATTTTTAATCGTCGGATCGAATGAATTGAAGAAGATCAAATGAGAGAAATTAAAAATGAATGTGTGAGAAACAAAAAAATGTATGTGAATATCACACTCCAAACTAGATTAGACTGGAACAAAAGTAAAAAACGACATTAGATTCACAATTTCTTTTCATATAATGTGGAGTCCTTAATATACTTTTCTTATTAATATTTGTTGTTGTATGTACCGTCAAACCAGTAATAAAGTGAATATCTGGTTTAAAAGTGACCTTCTGGAAGTCCTTGTGTTGGCATTCCCGCACTTTTTTTCATTTTTCTAGTAGTATTTTTCTTCATTTGTAAACGAGAGGTCTTAGATTCGATTCTCGTCAGAAGCGAATTTGAACCACATTATTGTTAACCCATTGTGAGGCTAAGCCTACTCCATCTCCCTTAGTATAAATAATATTGTTTATTAAGAAAATAAAAAATAAAAAATAAAAAATAAAAAATAAAAGGTGAAGGAGGGGCTACACATCCAAATACCTTTTTCATAAAAAGGAATTTTTTAAAAAAGATTCAAAATTTTTTTTGTGAGGCTAAGCTTACTCCATCTCCTAGGTGTAGATAATATCATATGTTAAAAAAAAAATAAATAAAAAAAGAGAGGAGGGGCTACACATCCAAATACCTTTTTCATAAAAAGGAAAATTTTTAAAAGGATTTGGAATATTTTTTTTGTTAAATGATAGATTTTGTTAGATTAGATTTTAGATTAGTAATCTGAAGGAGTTTGAACCCATACTGTCATGAAAGAATTCTACATCTTTCCATTAATGTGGTAAACAGCCACTTACGATTCAGATTTCTTTTGGAATATATTTAGAGTATTTGCTGAGTAAAGTGAAAACGTTCTTAACTGGCATGTATTTAAGGATATTTATTTTTATTTGATTAAAAAAAAAAAAACAGATTTTACTCAAATGGATGAAGAGACGATATATATTGTAATTAGTTTGATATCTAGATGTTGTAAGATGCAAGATAATCCCCCACATCGGATAATATCTTGTAAGGGCATATTACAGGTTTAGACACTTAATCATATTGGCAATTTGTTTGATGATAGAATATAAACTTTTTTATGGTGTTAGAGTATGTTAGTTCACGTGTGAAACTCAATAATCACATATGTTCCAAGTTAGTTAATATGTATTATACACGTTCTAGCGTGAATGTCATCACACGAGAGGTGTGTGTGAAGAAAATGTTCCACATTAGAAAGTTCAGCTAATAATGAGTTGTGTCATCCTCTATCACCAATTAGTTTTAGAGTGAAATGTGAGCCCCATACACACATTTAACTTGTGAGTAATTTTTTGATGTATTTGAAATCCTGTCACATGACATTATTATTACTCTCAAATTATAACTTGTGAATTTATTTTTCCTTAATTTCCCTAGAAGTTAAACAAATGATTCATGTTGTTCAACCTTATCATAACACGTAGAATAGTACGCAACATAACTAGTATTCCGAGTACCTATAAAAATTTAATCTTTGCTATTTTACACAATTTTTTTTTTTGTCCGACGATTGATTTGGATAGATTTTGCTCGATTACACGATATTGTCTCGCGCGAGATTTGTAATGGGACAAAAAATTTATCATCCTTGAGAAAAAATGGTGCAAACATTAATTGTCTTAAATGCTGGGTACGAAAATCAGCACTTTGATTGCTTGATGGCAAGCACTCGCGCTCCTATTGAATGCTTGCATTGAAGGAGACGAGAACTGAGTGAGTATTGAATCTTATACGGACGAGACAATTTATGATGCAAAAGGATAGAATGCACCGGATCCCTTGTTACAAGTACATCATCCGATCCACCAACTAAATTTATGGTTTTTTTGGGCTACTTGGGGAAGGCTAAAATCGTTTTCGCAAATACTAATTACAATTTAGTAGTATTTCTCTTCATTTGTAAGTGAACGGTCGTACAATTAATTCTTGTTAAAAGCGAATTTGAAATGTTATAGCTTATTTTATCTAACAAGGTTAAGGGGGGCCGGCGGCAAGGGTAGAGAGATTGAGAGAGATGTGTTTGTAGAATTGTAGGGGAATGTGTGTGTTATCCTTCCTACATAGTGCCTTTATTTATAGTAGTAAAAAGGAAAGAAGAAAATCCTTCATCCCCATAGAATACAAGTTGTAAGAGGAAAGGATAACTAGACTCAAATCTAATATAGGATTTACACAATCACACTTAAACTAGGAAAGTTTACAAAACCCCCCCTTGAGCGTGTAAATACTCAAGGTAGATTTAGCATCATGCAGAAGTTGAGGAAGTTGACTCGTCAGCACTGATTCTAAGGAACAACGCTTGTTCTCAATAAGGTAGGAACTTGCATAAGTAGTAAGTCTCATTAAAAAAAAAAACCCTAAGGCTATGACAAAACCCCGAGAAGGGACAAAATCCATAGTCTAAGGAAAAATGTGGGAGAAATGCAAAGTCAAAAAAAACGTCTACAGGACATCATCAGGGATATGACTATTCCAAGGTGGGTGTCTCATTAAAACCTAGTTAGGTAGCAAAAACCCATTGGGAAAATGCTCCTAATTGGGGGGAAAAAGAGTACATTAAGATCAAGCAAGTATTCTTCAGGATAGTCCCCTTGAGTTTGACACAATTCTAAAGAGAAATAGCAATGTTACAACTCAGAAAGTTTACGCATACCAATTCCATGAACAAGCTTCTGAAGCATCATCTTCAGCAGTGATTTGGTGAAGAGGTCGACTAGATTGTCATGTGAACGGATTTGCATGACTTCAATCTTCTGATGCTCTTGTTGTTGATGTGAAAACAATTTCGCCACAATATGCTTGGTGTTGTCTCCTTTGATATAACCCTTCTTGAGCTATTCGATGCATGTTGCGTTGTCTTCAAAGATTGTTGTAGGGACATCTATGACGGGGTAAAGATCGCAGGAGTTTCGAATATGGCCCACTATTACTCTCAACCAAAAGCATTCCCGAGTTGCTTCATGTAAGGCGATAATTTCAGCATAGTTAGACGAAGTGGCAACTAAGGTCTATTTAGTTGCATCCAAGAGATTGTGGTGCCTCCAACGGTAAAGACATAACCCATTTAAGAACGCACCTTGTATGAATTAGACACTATCCTGCGTCGACATAACCAACAAGGCGAGAATCGACCTGAGAAGCAGATGGTGCGACATCACTCGAGGATCTGTAAGGATAGAACAAGCCCAAATTCGTATTACCCTTAAGATAACAGAAGATATCTTTCATGCTAGTCCACTGTCTACGTTTATGTGCATTACTGTATCTTGCCAAAAGATTAACAACAAAGGAGATGTCGGGTCTAGTGCTAAGTACAATAAAGCGCCTATCGCACTTACATAAGGAACTTCAGGCTCCAAAATCTCTTCATCATCCTCCTTTGGATGGAAGGGATCTCGTTTCGCATCTAGCAATCGAACGACCATAAGAGTACTCGAAGGCTTCGCTTTATCTTTATTAAAGTGGCGCAACACCTTCTGGGTGTAGTTCGATTGATGTACTAGGATTCCATCCAAACAGTGCTTCATCTCAAGACTGAGACAATATCGACTCTTAACTAGATCTTTCATCTTAAATTCTGACTTCAGGTGCGCGGCAGTTCTTGCGATCTCTCTAGGAGTTCCGATGAGATTCGTATCATCGACATATACTGTAACAATCACGAATCCGGAATGTGACTTCTTAATGAACACACAATGGCATAGTTCATTGCTCACATATCCCTGACTAGTCAAATACTCACTCAAACAGTTATACCATATTCTTCCAGATTGTTTCAAATCGTAGAATGAATGCCTCAACTGAATTCAAAACGTGTTCTGGGGTTTGGAAATATTTGAACCAGTCAATGTAAGTCCTTCGGGAACTTTCATATAAATTTTCGTATCAAGATCTCCATAAAGATACATAGTTACTATGTCCATCAGCTGCATACTCAGTTTTTCGAAAACTACCAAACTGATAAGGTAGCGAAAAGTAATCACATCTATAATGGGTGAATAAGTTTCGTTATGGTCAATCCCGGGGCATTGTTAGAAGCCTTGTGCAACAAGACGAGCTTTGTAATGCATATTTTCGTTCTTCTCATTATGCTTTCGAAAGAAAACCCATTTATAGCCAACGAGCTTCATATGTGGAGGAGTAGGAGCTACAGGTCTAAACAAAGTTTAACTTGGATTGCTTGTTTCCAATTTGACCAATCAGTTTTATGTCGACATTCATCAACGGAACGCGGTTCAATGTCATCGCTCAACATGATCTTAATAGCTATTGCATATGCTAATGCATAGTCAATGATCATCTTATTTCTACACCACACATTATCTAAGCTATCATAATAGACTGAAATCTCACGATTCTCGGAAGGAGGATTCATCTTTTCAAGGACGTTTCCATAATCTAGAATTCCTCATGAATTTGATAGAATGAGTAAGCGATAGTCGGATTAACGGTAAGCTGTTCGGGACCTTGTGCCGTGGATTTCCTTTTCCGAAGGTGTGAATCCTTTGAACTAAGAGGTCTGCCACACTTTGTGTAGGGGTAAATGATTGACTAGCTATTAATGTACATGGATCACCAAGATTGGCGTCCCAGGCCTCCAGGAGAGAAGTCTGTTGTACATTTGGTACATCCATCTTTGCAGGCGTATTCGCAGCTCTAATATGCAATCTTGTCACTCGCGCTAGATTGGTGAAAGCATCTAGCATGCTATGAGCTATGCTTTGGAGATCTAATTTGTGCTGCACTTTAGTTTTAGATTGAGCGGTGCGTGGATCTAAATGAGACAAAGTGGGAGTCGTCCACGATAATTTGCATCGTTCTTCAGAAACGTTGACGTTCTTATCTCCCCCTAATGACGGGAATATTGTCTTATAAATGTGACAATGCACGAAATGAGTAGTAAACAGATCGCCTGTCAATGGTTCTAAGTAACAAATAATCAAAGAAGAATCATATCCGACATAGATTCCAATCCTTTGCTGAGGCCCTATTTTTGTACATAAGGGCGGCGAAATCAGCACATATACTACACAACCAAAAACGCCCAAATGCATTATGTTAGGTTCGTATTCGATAACCAACTGAAGGCCACTAAATGATTGTGTCGCAACAGGCCTCAGGCGGACCAACTTTACTGCGTGCAATATTGTATGGCCCCAAGCAGCGATGAGCTTGGTATGTATGACTAATGATCCAGCAATCATTTGTAAGTGCTTAATGAAAGCCTTTGCCAGGGTGTTTTGGGTGTGAACATAAGGTACGGGATGTTCAACTTCAACCCTAACTGACATGCAATAGTCATCAAAAGTTTTAGATGTGAATTCTCTAGCATTATCCAATCGAATAAACTTGATCGGATAATCAAGGTAGTGAGGCCTGAGCTTGATAACTTGAGCCAACAGTTTGGAGAATGCAGCGTTCCTTATGGACAACAAGCACATGTGTGACCAACATGTGGAAGCATCAACCAAAACCATAAAGTATATAAATGGTCCGCATGGAGGGTGAATCGGTCTACAAATTTCCCTGTGAATCCGTTGTAGAAAAATGGAAGGATTCGAACGAATCTTGTCATTAGAAGGTTTAGTAATAAGCTTTCCCATAGAACATGTTTGGCATACGATTCCTTGGATCGAACCTAAGCTTCGGGTTAGTGGATGCCCGTGTGATGATTTGAGGATTCAGCGCAATGTTATTCATCCAGGATGTCCTAAACGATCATGCCAAAGTGTAATTTCATGCGTGGTCCTAGTAGTAGGGTTGGCCACGAAGTAGCATTCTATGGGGCGTATGATCATAACATACAGACCACTCGGGATACGCTCCATTTTCTCTAGAATACGCTTCTGGCCATATTCGTAAGAAGTTATGCATAGAAATTTAACTCCATTTTCTATGTGGGTTTCATCGTGGTAATTGTTATCTCTAATATCCTTGAAACTTAACAATGTTTTTCTGGAACATGGAGAATAGAGTGCCTTAGCAATCGATCATATGCATAAAAGTTCTGAAAACAAATAGCAATTCAAAATAATTTCATTTATTCAAGGATAGTAATTAATTAAAACTTAATATCCAAAAAAAAATCACCAACAAATAATCAAAACATAAAGGAAAATTGTTCAAAAATCAACCAAAAACAAAGGGAGTGGGTTAGGCCCCATTGTGCAATTTTAACTAACTAAAATTGTTTATGTCTAAGATTCTAATCTTCCTTAGGGGTGGCATCTTCTTGAAAGTCAGAAACTAGCATCTTTATAGTCTCCGGCTCGTCCACGTGCACGAAGTTTGATTCAAACTTTTTACGATGAGAATGATATTCAGCTACAACCGTTTGGAGTGCTCGGCAAACATGGGACCAATGATCCTTTGAACAACAGCGATATCATATGTCTGCATCCATGGTTTCAGGTGCTTTGCCCTTATTCTTGAAGTTCAGGGCCTTGGGAGCGAGGTTTGAATGTTTATAGGCTTTGTTTCCTCCCTTAGATGGGCCTTGACTCTGTTGATCTTCGCATGGTGGCTTCTGGCCACCCTTACCATGCCTCTTTTGGCGTTTTGGGTGTTGATTTGTGCTATAATGTCCTTCAGGCACAGTAGTCGCCCTAGTAGGTCGAGCTTGATGATTCTTCATCAGCAGCTGGTTTTTCTTTTCAGCAAGAAGTAGAACAAAGATCAAATCCGAGAACTTAGTGAACTTCTGAGCTCTATATTGTTGTTGCAAGATAATATTAGAAGCAGATCGAATAGGTCTTCTCTAGGAGATCCTCTTGGTCAAAGTTTCGTTACAAAACTTGAGAAGTGATCAGATTTGACAAACTTCAAAATTATATTCATTCACAGACTTAAAGTCTTGGAAGCACAAATGCTGCCATTCATGTCTTGCTTCAGGCAAGAATATGTCCTTTTGGTGGTCAAAATGATTAACAAACGCAACCCATAGTGCATGTGGATCCTCCTCACCAAGGTATTCAGTTTACAAGGCGTCATGGATGTCTTTGGATGAAGATCATAACAGTGGATTTTTCAACTTCACAAACAAGGTTGTCCATCTCTTCTTTAATGGCGAGATGCAAGTTCTCTGTAGTGAGGTGGAGCTTTACATCTTGGACCCACTTGAGGTAGTTCCTTCCAGAGACCTCCAAAGCGATGAAGTCAAGTTCATTGAAATTCGACATGTTCCTATAACAAAATAGATGGACAAGATGTGGTTAGTGTAATGGAGAAAAATCAATCCATTCACATAGGAGTAGAACATACAGGTTCTAATAGACATGTATTGGTTGAATTTTGCATGAAAAAACTTCAGGTTTTCATGGGTGATGTTTTTAAATGAAAACTTCAGGTTTTCAAATAAGGCATGTTTTTAAGAAACTTCAGGTTTTGAAATAATTATGAACTTTAGGTTCATATGTTCCTGCAGGCAAACACAAATATACACACAAAAATATGCAACAAGAATATATGCAAATAGAACTTCAGGTCTACAATTATAATTGAATTAATTAGTTGGACTTCGGGCCAAATTTAAAGTGTGGGTGAAAAATATAAAACCCATTGGACCTAAAATAATTAGGCAAATAAATTCGGGGCCCAAAAGAAGGCTAAGCCCACGGGTGGCTTAATAAAATGGGTGTTGTGCATCCCAGGCCCAAGAATGGGCTGGGTTTGGTCTTGGGTTAAGCAAGCGTGCAGGCCTTTACATCAAAGGTAATTGGGCTGGATGCGCAAGCCTGAAAAAAAATAAAAGGAAGTTCTGTAAAGGGCACGGCTCGCCTGTGATGCGGCACATAGGAGACTGTAAGAGCCCAGTGGGCTCAATTGCATCTGTGGGCCAGATCATCACCAAAGCCCAATAGGCTGGTGATGTGGATCGAAAAAACAACGGCATAAGCAAGGCCCAAAGTCGTGGGTGCTGTGCGAATTGACCAAGAGGAAATCGAGGTCCGTTAGGGCTCGGGTGTGATTTCTAGGCTACCCCAGTGGCGCTAGGTGTGGGGATCTGCCGGATTCAGTCGACGGCGTCGCTTTAGGTGACGTTTCCATGGTCAATGCAAGCTATGGTTTGTTGGAGAACCAATTATTTGTCGGTGGAGATGAAATCTCAATGGCAGGGGATGGGGAACTGAAGGAATTCAACTGAATTCGAATGAAAAACCCATGAATTTTTTTGGAATTTCGAGAAATCGTTGGTGAAAACGATGTGTTTTGTCCAATTTACACTACTACAGGTCGTGTTTCGTTGGAAAAATCGATGAGGAGGACTTGGGCTTTAAGCCGTGGGTTGGGACAAGGTGCTTTAAACACACCGTTTTCGGTTCTTGCGGCCTGGTTTCCATATTGGGCTTGGCTTGCCAGGTTGTCGTGGCCTGCTAGCCTGGTGCTGACAGCTTGCACGGTGCAAGGTCGAGGGTTCGAAGAACCCCATTGTTTCACGATTTCAATTCAATTCATATATAATTCAATTTGATGCATATGCAATTCAATAATTTTATTGCATACATAATTTGATGCAATTCATGGCAAATATCAAATTCACATAATTCAACAATTATGAATATAATGCATACACAATTTATGTAAAATCTAAAATTCGAAAAACGTAAAGTTGGGTCATGCATTATGGTGAATGTTCATGCTATTAGGGCTGCAAAAATATCGAGATAAAAACCGTTGTTTTGAAAGAACCTAATTGCGTGATGATATGGATGAACTAGTTCGATGCAGAAATTCTCCTCGTCAAATTCCTAAGCGTAGTGGTAAAAGCGTGCTAATAACGTGTTGTAGCCTATTTTATCTGACAAGGTTAAGGGGGGCCAGCGGCAAGGGTAAAGGGATTAAAATAGATGTGTTTGTAGAATTGTAGAGGAATGTGTGTGTTATCCCTCCTACATAGTGCCTTTATTTACAGTTGTAAAAAGGAGAGAAGAAATTCCTTCGTCCCCAAGGAATACAAGTTGTAATAGAAAAGGATAACTAGAGGTTTGATGCAAAAAATCTCCTCGTCAAATTCCTAAGCGTAGTGGTAGGAGCATGCTGATAACGTATTGTAGCCTATTTTATCTGACAAGGTTAAGGGGGCCGGCGGCAAGGGTAAAGGGATTAAGAGAGATGTGTTTGTAGAATTGTAGGGGGATGTGTGTGTTATCCTTCTTACATAGTACCTTTATTTATAGTAGTAAAAGGGGGAGAAGAAAGTCTTTCATCCCCAAGGAATACAAGTTGTAATAGGAAAGGACAGCTAGAATCAAATCTAATTTAGGATTTACACAATCACACTTAAACTAGGGAAGTTTACAACACCACATTATTGCTAACCCATTGTGAAACTTAGTCCACTCCCTCATCCCCTTAGTATAGATAATACAATTTGTTCAAAAATCGTTTTTTGATATCATTTTCTCACAAACAAAAGTATTTCCATTTGTGTTTTATAGAAAATCTTAAAAGTGCTTATGAGTCACTGTTAGGGCCCAAAAATATCATACACTAATCCAACCAAGTCTCAAGGCCCAATTGTCATGATCGATGAGGAATATATTTACAAACATGCTATGCCACGGTGATTAAGTCTGATATTCACGACATGCTCATGCATATTCATCACGCCATGCTTCCTTAGCCACTATTCATGCTAAGCTCAAGTCACATATTTAGGGCTTGCCAAGTGAATTGTGGTGTGGATGGTTACGGAAGATTATCGAGCCTATGTGGAATCAGGGTTATGGAAGACTTTGGGTTGCTTGGGGGCCCAAAGATCCAAGCCCATACCCTTTATTTTCACGTAGGCATCATTGAGAGAAAATTAGCCTAGTTTACCCATTTCCCTAGCAAGCCAACTCCCTTAGTTACAACTAAACTAGATTCTTGCATTAAATGTATGTTAAGCCCAGCAAGTCAGGCATTTAATGTTGACTTTCCCTTCCCAACCTGCATAAACAACTAACATGCAAAAGCCGTGAAGCGCCCTCCCAGATTTAGCGTTTGCGGAAGGCCACCATAGGAAAAGCGCGTCTCGAGAAGAAGCAAATTGCAAGTCTCAACAATGCAACTATCTTACACCAAAAACGGAATAATAAGAGGCCTAGCGAGAAAGAAGGGGAAGACCAAGCCACAAAGGGAGATTCCTTTGAAACATAGAGAAGAACCCTTCACTTACATAAAGAGGGAGAAGCCATTACAGAGAGGGATTCAGACTAATAGAAGAAGTTAGAACGCATAAAGGAATACACAGAAAGATAAAGAAGAAACGTAGGAAGAGAGAACCTCCCAGGAAACAAGCCTAGAGAGTTCCATTTAGTCCAGAAACATACTCCAAGCCTCAAACATCACCATTCATGCAACTTTAGTAATCCCACATCATTCCATTAAAGATCATAGCCATTAGAAGCCTTGCTATCATCCTAGGAAAGCCTAAATCATGCAGCCCAGAATGTCATGCAACCATGCGAATCCCTTATCTCTCATGTAAACTGATAATCTTCTAGCTTCTACACGACATTTCACTTGAGCAAATCATTATCTTGATCAATCATGCTATCTTTGAGCCGTTGATGTTACCGGGGTATTTTCTAAGACAAGCTATCTCTTTCAAGATATCTTGGGACTTGTCACAAATCCACACCAAGGAAGACAAAAGGATGTTCTTAAAGCCCAAGTCTGCTTCGACCTAAAAGTCCCCCAACATAAATTGGCGACTCTGTTAAGGACAAGTCGCAATCTTCATTTAATGACTCCCAGATCCAGAAGAAACACTACCAGGAGTGGCAATGCCTCAAACGCAGGTGAGGCTGCTTCCCGATTCAATAAGGCTCAACGTGAAGGCTATCACTAGGAAAGTTAAGAAAACCTAGATGAATATGCCATACTAGACATCATCGCAACCTTTCATGCTTTAGGTGAACCCCAAAAAGGAAATTGTTGTATCTGTGAATAACTTGAAAAAACTCAACCCTAAAGCCAACCAAGAAAGCCAGTGACAAAGATTGCATGCCCAAGGAAAAGATTTCCTAGGAAGAATGAACTGCAGCTGCAGGCAAGGGTTCTGAAAAGATGTCCCCATTTGTCACTCAAGAAGATGTTATTGCCATACTAGAAATAAGTTGCATGAGAGTTCGGAAGACTGGAAATATGTTCCTAAGCCACCATATCCAACCAGCGTTCTCTACATCCCATATCCTAAGCCACCATATCCAACCAGCATTCTCTACATGCCATAACCTTATCCTCTTCGATAGGAGAAAGGTAGCCCTAAGGAATATATAAGCCATTTCATTGATGTTTTGGGTCCTCATGTTGACGACTGCAACCTTCGTCTCAGGGAGTTCTCGAAAAGCCTAACTAACCATGCCTATACTTGGTGCATTACTCTCGGACTAGGTTTCATCCAGACTTGAGAAAAGCTGGTAGACAAGTTTTGTAACAAATATTTTTAGCATAAGGAAAGAGTCACAACAACTCAGCTCAACAATGCACACCAAAAGCATGGAGACTTTTGTCAAATGTTTCCGGGACCTCGCCTTTGACTGCTATGACGAGAAGGATGAGGAAACTCTTATGGAGATTTGTATCAGCAACATTGTAGCTGACTACAGGGTGTACTTGGAGAACATTCGTATCAACCAGTTCTCGAGGCTTTTGGAGGTAGTAAGGAAGACAACTTATCCATCAAGCCTTCCACGGGGAGATCCTGGAAATTTGACAAGAATGAAGCTTATCATACCCTAGCTGTGGATGACAGATCTGACTACAACCCATAAAAGAGGAAAGAAAGGAAGAGCGATAGGGAAACCTATCTTCCACTGGTATGCAGTGACGAAGAGTTCCAAGTCATCCTTGATACCATGCTCAGAGATAGAGCCATGAAGCTACCCCGGTCGTACAAATCCCCATCCAGGGAAGATAGAAAAAACCCTAGGTACTATCGCTACCATCAGTATATAGGACATCCCTCTATTGTATGCCAAACTTTGCAAAAAAATCTCCATGCAAAAATCCATAAAGGAACACTAGAGCTACCATGCAAGACGTAAGCCATAGACACTGACCTTCTACCAAGCGTCGGGAGAAGAAGATGGCAACTGTCATCATATACTTCAGAGATGACGAAGCCTACCACCCGTACTGTTCTAAAAATCTCTGCCTACGCGTTAGGCGACTTGCCACCATCCCGATTAATGCCTAGGCGTTTGAAAATTAAGAAAGGGCACCTAAACCTGCTGAGGCACCCGTCCAGACCCACCTAGGCACCTGTCCAGACCCACATAGGCACATGTCTAGGTTGCGACTCACATAGACAGACAATAGATAAATTTCATTTTACATATTATTATTTTTCAATAAATTGTAAGAGACTTGTTGAATACTTAAATGAACACACATTATATATTTGTTCCCTATATTTTCATTATGTTCCAATACTTCATAATATATATATATATATATGTCATTCTATTTTGTAGTTTATATATATATATATATATATATATATATATATATTAAGTATAAACACACTTATTTACACGAAATATAATAAATTAACTTAAATCCGTCTAGGCCTCTGCCTAGGCGCTAGGCCCACTGCCCGCCGCCCGACTAGCGTCTTTTCAAACCTTGACCCATCATGGATCAAAAATCCCAAGCCACCAAAAGCCATTTGGGAACCTTTCAAAAGCATGGAAGAGAATTTTTGGTGCAAATACTCAAAGCCACAAAGTTGTGACATGCCATGATCCCAAGCTAAAGGATGGGAAGAGGGGAGTGAAGACATCATAGATATCTCCCCAACCCATAATGAATAGGTCTTCACTGTCAAAATGTCGGAAGGATACAGCTGGAGAACCCTAGAAGGGTAACTGTTCAACCAATAAATGATGGCTGTGACTTTGCACAACCTTCCCGACATGGAAACCAACACAGCTAAGCATTACCTTTCCCAAGGGCAAGGGCTTACTACAGCGCAAGTTCTCCAGGAAAACCCTAAGTTTAAATCCCTATTCGACTAGCTTGTATATAGCCCAGAAGCAAAGACTGCTGATGCTGAAGCTCTCATGCATGTTTCCAAAGACTATGGCCCTCAAAGCTATGTTGTCCAGCCGCAGAAGGCTTTCCTTGAGAACAATAATGCCATCATTTTTTCTGACGAAGACACATAAGTGGTTTTCCTTGAACATCAAAAACCACTGTACCTGAAAGGACAAATCAACAAGGCATTCACCAGGCGAGCCTTGGTTGATACCATAGTTTACCGTCTATGACGGGTTGGGTGGTCTAACCATATTGTGTGGGAAAGCCCCAAGTATGGAGACACTGCACACCAAGCAAGTGAAGTTCCCAAGGAAACTAAAGACAAGCCTGCACCTATTGCGGAGGACGGATCCCTGTAGAAGATCATACCTTTGTGCAAAAAATTGATTTATATTAGTGTTTACTTAATTGTCAAGGAAAAGAAAGAATTGGTCAACCTGCTAAAGGAGAAGATGGAACGTCTTTGCTTAGCTCTTGTCTGCGCATCGCAGCAGCTGTGCCACTATTTCCTAGCCCACAAGATACACTTAATGGTAAAATCTGACCCCGCAAGGTACTTACTCATTAGACTTATACTATATGGCCATTTGGCTTGTTGGTTGCTCTAACTTTCCAAATTTGATATTATATATGTGACCCATAAGGTTATCAAAGGCCAAGTTGTGATAGACTTGCTAGCATTGTTTCTCAAAAAAAAAAAGAATGCCACTATTTCCAAGAAAGTCCTTGGTGAGTTACCAGAGATAGATGCCACTGCTATGGAAGAAGAGCCATGAGTTATGCATTTTGATGTTCTTCCACAGCCACAAAGGGAAGAGCTAACATTGTACTTGTCAATCCAAGGGGCCAAGTTACTACCCTATCATTCAAGCTAAGCTTTCCATGCACAAACAATGTAGCCAAGTATAAAGCTTTCATCATGGGCCTTTCCACATCCAAGGAAATGGGTGTAAAGAAGATACGAGTCGTAGGGGACTCAAATTTGGTCATGAGCCAGGTCCAGCGAAGCTTCACAGTGTAGAAATAACCTTGGCACTATACCATATTATGGCTTGGAAAATCATAGTAAGCTTCAAGTATGTGGTGTTGGAGTACATTCCCATCACAACCAACAGATATGTCGATGCCTTAGCCACACTTAGCTTCAAGCTTACCTTCATTGAAGAACAACCCAACATTATTGTGAACAGAAATGAGGCCCTAGCCATTAATGCAGCATTCTCGGAAGAAGTGTTAAATGATGACGACTGAAGGGAAACTGTCAAAATAAAACTTTCTAAGCTAAGTGAAAAGCTCAACATCAAATACCTTAAGGAACACATCAATGTTGTTAGGACACTCTACAAGCGCCTACCCGGATGGGTGCTAACTCGATGCCTCAGACCAAAAGAAGCACAAAGGTGGTTTGCATGAAATCCATGAAGCCACATGCTGAGTCAACCAAGTAGTATGTTTCTTTTGTCGACTATAAAGGAAATGATATTACTGGTTAAAGATTAAACAACAACTGTATGTATCCAAGTCAAATGTCCAAAATGCAGCAAAACGCTTTCCCTAGAGAGGCAATTGCAGTTTCCATCACGAATGGCTGGAGGTCTCTATACCTAACCTTCTCCATTAACGAAACACTATCAAGCAATGCTAACAAGAAGTACATGTTGGAGAATGCGGCGAGCACCAAGGAAGGAAGAAGCTACACAAGCATCTGCTGAGTCTAGGATACTATTGGCCAAATATGAGGGAAGACACGCACAACACGGTCAAGAAATGTCATGCATGCCAAGTCCATAGAAACTTATTCCATAAGCCTTTAACGCTACTGCAAGACATACGCACCCCATGGCCATTTCATACTTGGGGACTTGATTTGATGGGAACAATCAATCCAGCTTTCAAAGGCCACAAATGGATCCTAGTAGCCACTGAGTACTTCACAAAGTGGGTGAAATAAATTCCTCTTAGGAAAGCAACTGGAGCTGCAGTACCCAACTTCATCAAGGAAAACAAACAGGTAGGTATCACACTCAATGTTGCAGGATGAAGCACCGCCGCTTTATGCCGTACTACCCTAGGAAAACGGTCAAGCCAAAGCCACAAGTAGGGCAATATTAAGGATCCTAAGCAATATTGTGCACAATTACTCTAGGGGGCTGGAGCACGCATCTCTTAGATGTTCTATGGGCATATTGCACATCTCCAAAAAGTACCACAGCATGTGTAGAATGGAGGTGGAGAGATCTCGAGTCACTCAAGGAAAGAATAATGGAAACAGCCATATATCACCAACAGGTTACCAAAGCCTACAATTGCACAGTTAAACCACGTAACTTCAAGGAACGAGATCTCATCCTCATGACAGCCGAACACATAAAGAGGCAAATCTCCGAACCTTCAAAGTTCGCCCCACACTGGGAAAGATCTTTATGGTCAACAAAGCCTATCGAAGTGGTTACTACTACTTGACTTCTATCAAGGAAGGTATGCTAATGGAACTTGTTAAGGCAAAGTGTCTAAAGCCATATTACTGCTAAAATGCTTATGCCTATTTTAGAAGAACAAGCTCATTCTATGCAATGATCATTTTGCTTACTCTATGAGGCCTTGTAAAGCCATGCAACGATTGATGTACCCCAAATTTTAATGAAATGAAGGATTAATTTGTCAAAATCTTTGGTACATTCGTTTCTTTACATTGGCAAGGGTAACTAGAAGGATTTCTTCTGAACAAGCTATGGCAGTAATCATGCCAAAGATATAATAAAAGCCCATGCCAAGCCTATCAATGCTATGCAAGCTGCTCAATGGTTCAATGCTTATGCAACATGCCAAGCCAACATGCCATGCAAAACCATTGAGTCAAGCAACTTAAGCTTTTCCTAAAGCCATACTTATGCAACATGTCAAGCCTATCAATACCATGCAAGCTGCTCAATCTTTCAAAGCTTATGCAATATGCCAAACCAACACGCTATGCAAAACCATTAAGTCAAGCAACTTAAGTTTTTTCCTAAAGCTATACTTATGCAACATGTCAAGCCTATCAATACCATGCAAGCTACTCAATGGTTCCATGCTCATGCAACATGCCAACCCAACACGACCATTGAGTCAAGTAACTAAAGTTTTTTCAAAAGCTATACTTATGCAATATGCCAAAGCCTATCAATGCAAAGCAAGCTGCTCAATGGTTCAATGCTTATGCAATATGTCAAGCCAACACGCCATGGAAAACCATTGAGTCAAGTAACTAAAGCTTTTCAAAAAGCTATATTCATGCTATATGCCAAGCCAAAACGCCATGCAAAACCATTGAGTCAAGCAACTAAAGCTTTTCCAAAAGCTATACTTATGCAATATGCCAAAGCCTATCGATGCAAATCAATGCTATGCTAAGCCTATCAATGCAAATCAATGCTACGCTAAGCTTATCAATGCAAATCAAAGTTAAGCCTATCGATACAAGTCAATGCTAAAGTCTATCAATGCAAATGAATGCAAATCCTATCGATGCAAGTCAATGCTAAAGTCTATCGATGCAAGTCAATGCTAAGGTCTATCGATGCAAATCAATGCTAAAACCTATCGATGTAAATCAATGCTAAGCCTATTGATGCAAGTCAATGCTAAAGCCTATGGATGCAAGTCAATGTTAAGCCTATGGATGCAAATCAATGCTAAAGCCTACCGATGCAAGGCAATGCTAAGCCTATCGATGCAAATTGATGCCAAGCCTATCAATGCAAATCAATGTTAAGCATATCAATGCAAATCAATGCCAAGAAAATTAAGCCTTCCTTCGACGCTCTGTTTCCCTAGGAAAATTGGCCTAAGTGTTCTCACCTTCCCCAAGGAAACTCACCAGCATAACACAAAGTGCCGGAATCAGCCATCCTTGCCTAGGAAACAAGCAGACGCTCAAGCCTGTATCTCAAAGCATGACAGGATTTTGCTCAACAAATCCCCACACATGGAAAGTAAGTACCAATATTATTCCAAGAGAAAATATCTCAACCGTCATGCCAAGTTCAACATTAGAGTTCAAAGCTAAAGCAAGCTGAGAAACAAAACTAAGACAAAACACAAGCCCTATGCCAATTAACTGAGGGAATAACTAGCCATTCGGAAAGAAAGATAAAGCAAGATCATACTAAGCCAAGAAAATAGAAGTGGGGGTAAAGCAAAGCAAGCAGCCAAGTGATAGGCATTGCCTAGGAAAAGCAAAAGATTGACCATAGTGAACTAGCTTTCCAAATGAGCACTAGAAGCATTAGCTCGCATTTGATCTGCTGTAAGGTAAAGGCAATCAACCACATCTTGTGAACTCCAATGACACATTTTCTTTAACTTGGACTTATCATGCTTTAACTCCTTATGCTTAAGCTCGAATGCATGCTTTACCTCTTTTATCTTGGCAAATTGGCTTAAGATTCCCTTGTCTTTCTAGAGGTGAAGGCCAAACATTGCGTCGCAGAGCTTCTCCAATCTCTCGGCCAATGAGTTTATAGGCATGCCCAGGGCTACTAGGTCAGTAATCATATCACACCAGCATAACATCTTATGTTTTGTAAGCTCGAAGCAGGGCACGCGCTTCATGTCTAGCAGCTGGACCCCTACTTCCTCAAGCACTATGCCACGTAATTAGGGTGACAGGTGCCTCAGGTTTTTATTGGTGTCCCCTACCTTCTTAAAGAACATGCATAGGACGTCAAGCAACCCTGAGTGAACCATCACACCTATGAAGTCAATGCGTGAGATGAATGTCTGGCCCTGAGGAAGTAATTCTTTGATCGAATTCAGCACTCTTTCACCGTTTTTAAACTTATTCTTCAGAGCACCAAAATCCTTGTGCCATGGTGCCCATTCATTGATTGAAGCCTGCTCTTCTAAGGGAAAAGTTTTTGGAGAAAGCACAACATTTGAAACATGGGCATCACTCGGGAAAACTTCAGCATTCGCTACCATTTTCTCAGGGAAAACCACAGGCTCGGAAAGAACACCACTGGGGGCTTGAGGACTCGAGGAAGGCAATGTAACGCTAGCTTCAATAGGAGAGACATCCGCCCTAACACTCTTAACATGCACGAATGAAGGAATCACCACATCCAGCCCATCAATGTTCACCTGTGCGGAAAGCACAAAACATGCATCATGAAAGGATAAATCAGTGAGCAGAAATATGAAATATCACGAGCCACTAAGCCTATTCGAGATGAATCTATGCGAGCAAGAGAGAATGGGCAAGCAGTTGTAAAAATTCACTTGAAGAAGTCTATGATGAAAAGATAATACCTCTACAGTCGTTGCAGCCGTAACTCTGGTGACTATGGGAAAACACGCTACATTCGCTTGGACATCATCATTGAGGAAAAAATCAATCTCATCGAAATTATCATCACCAATCACCTTGTTGTCACTCCTACCACTTGACCCTGCATTATCATCCACGCCGACCACACCTTCCCCAAGAGAAACCGGATGACACATTCTGCTTTTTAGCTCAGAATCGACACTTGAATTGCTACTCTCTGTAGCTTCCAGATCCTCATTAGGTTTATCGTCATTAGCAGCACCGTTAGTACTATGATCCTCTTTACTTGAACTGGAAGTATCGAGATACCCCGCTTACTTTGGGGCACCAAATGATGTAAAAGCCCGAGAACACCTGGTTCTACAGGCGAAACTAGCAAGGGCAACTTCTTTATCAAATATT
This sequence comes from Pyrus communis, assembly GCF_963583255.1. Taxonomy (NCBI): domain Eukaryota; kingdom Viridiplantae; phylum Streptophyta; class Magnoliopsida; order Rosales; family Rosaceae; genus Pyrus; species Pyrus communis. The sequence goes on from NC_084806.1 coordinate 15,796,523, forward strand.
ACAATGAAGAGGCACAGTTAGTATGCAATTATGAAGGTGTTGAGGAATAAGCAAGTAAAAGAAAGACAATGTCAGAAAATCCACTACCTATCTTCAACTTTGCCGAAGCACTCTTACTATTTGGTTCCTTGGGAACACTGAAAGTGATAAATTTCCTATTGTTGGGATGACCATCTTTCACCACCTTAGGCCTGAAGTGCTTCACCTTGTCATCTAAGCCACAAAATACAAGATTCCTGAAACACGGACCAAATAGATAAAGAAAGGCAAAGAGTGTTCTGATAAGAAGCATACATGAAGCTACCGTCTCATTCTGCCTGCTAAAATTTCCCCTATAAATGCAAGATGCCCTGCTCTTCTTGACGCTTTGAAAAGAATCACAAGGAACATTATTGTCCTCAACCACAAAAGGACATCGCCATTTCAAGCCAAAAAGAGCAACCGCATTGTCTAATACTAGCCTCGGATGACTGAAGATATAAGAGTGCAACGTCGGTTGCTTGTTGTCATGGAACTTGGTCATAGCCTTAAAACACTTCATCCAGCACGTCATATAGACCTTGGATATGCAACCCACTCGGGTCCTATTAGTAATATAGTGGGAAAGTCGAAAGTTCTCAAGCAGCAAATAGACGGAGCTCCAAAATGACCGACTAACAAAAGCACTATATTCTGCTGGGAAAGACCATGGTACCCCTTGGTCAAAATTGAATTGTCGCCTTACTAAAAAATGAGTATAAACTGCACTCTTTTCCTTACCGTTCTCTCCAAGTAACGGTACCGATGAAGCCAACAAAGCCAACGATTTCTCATAAAGGGAAGGGAAATCTAAGTTCTTAGATAGTGGAATTTGGGCCATGCTACTGTCTTCCCCATAAACGACATCAGTATAAAACATCATCAACTTAAAAACTTCAGGCAGTGCAGTGTAAGGGTGAAAAACGAAACTGCTCACATCATCAAGAAGCTCTAGGAAGTCTTGCTTTTCCCTGGGAACCTTCCCGAACCAGCGGCATGCCAACAAAAGTTTCTCAAACATATATGATGACAAATCAATAACAAAGCAGCTCCTAGCGACCCTGCAAAGGTTAGGACTAATTTTCAAGCCTCTAATCCTTTCCCAAAAGATGATCTGTAGGAAACCAACACACAAGAAACTCTTGATCAGGGCACCGCGGCTACCTACTCATTGAGAGCGTGAATCTCGTTCAACTTGCGGTACATAAGGCCAAGGAATAGTAGAGGCAATAGAATTATATGGCCCTAGGCAATCGCAAAGGCCAAAGGAATCACTCGGCGATGGAAGGTGTCTTTACTATCACAAAATATAAAGCAACCAAGCCACAAGCACAACATGGCCTCAAACCTACAATTTGGCTTATGACTCTTCTGCCAAAATTGTTTTATCCATTCATTAAACCGGAAGGCTTTGCTCGGCAATGTGAGAGCACTTTTCTTCAAGATATTGTACATTTCAGCATCCGTGGGAGGAATGTCATAGTTGAAGGGGTCCACGTTCCCTACAATATGAAGATACTGGATGTTGGCTATGTCCTCTAACATGCCGAAGGAAATTAGACTCCATATGGACAACATGTTTCTTAGGCAAGAACACGACGTCCATGACTTTTGCCCTCTTCAAGATGGCGCATTGGTTAGCAAATCCTAATTCAGTATCAACCTGGTTAGCCTAGCCGGTGGCTTTACCATAGGAAAAGTTAAAATGGATTGAAACCGTAGGGAACTGTCTACTCTTTATACAGCATCTTGAAACACACTTGGGATTTACGAGAGGAACCACGTTCAGGGAAGACTCTTCTCCCTTGAAAGCCTTGTTCTGGAAGCCAAGAGGAGGCGGTGGTCTACCTCAGTGGAGTTAATCATCAGTAAAAAATGACTCATATATCATGCCTAAATATTTTGGAAAAACTGGAACTATAAAATTCCTACAGGAAACAAGGAACAAACAACAAGGGTCGTAATACATCATATCATGCAAGGCAAGATATACAAGCATACAAAGCAAAACACAGGATGGAATCTACCCTGGCAAAGCAAGCAAGCACACCTTGGGAAAACAAGCAAGCACGCCCCGGGAAAGCAAAAGGGTACATGCATAAAATTCAAAGCCTTTCATGCAAGAGTCTAAGACTTTGCCATGAGACTATTTTTCCTTACATGCTATCATGCAAAACACATGCATCTTTCCCTACACATACCATGCTATCAAAGCCCTAAAAGATCTAGCCTGGGAAAGTATGTTATGTATGTATCCAAGAAAAACAGGTTACATACAGTCAAGCTAATCATGCTAAGAAGATCAATACAATTGATCAATCGATCCTGCTCAAGCATGCACCAACATGCAAAAAAGTTAGGCTAAATGACAATCACACAATGTGCATGAAAAGCAAGAAAAAAAATCTACAAAGGGCAAGCATACACAAAGCCAAGATCGAAAGCCACAGAGGAGCATGAGTTTGATTTCCCGAGGGAAAGATCATGCCCCCCATCTATGAAGATTAAAACCCTAAAGTACCTCAAGCGTAAGCAAAATACCACAACATGCTTATATTCACTAGCAAGATCGTCAACGAAGACAAGGGAAACAAGAAAATTTTTGAAGAACAAGGTCAAGGAATTCTTCCTTACCTAAAAGAAGGTCTCGATGTAGAACACTGAAATACCCAAAAGCACAGAAAGATGCAAGTAGGAGGTACGATGGATAATAAAGGAAGGGCAGAAGAAAAAGTTGCAGAAGAAAGAGGAACTAAAGAGGAAAAGAAGAAAAGAATACAAATACTTATCCTAGAGAAGGGAAGTGTTCAAAGCAATTACTAAGAAAATAGAGAAGGTCATAGAATTCTTTTTGGATCATGAAACGTGCACGAGAAGCAAGGAAGCACATTGTCACTAGGTCACCAGCGTCAATGCGAAAATGAAATAAAGAAATGAGAAAAGTCTCATCAGGAAGGCCACTTTCAAAAAAAGAATCCTTTGGGCCTAGGGTTGATTATTCAGCCCACTCAAGGATTCTCATAGCCCAAATAATCAAGAGGGCTAATGTTAAGCCCCAAAAATGTCACACACCAAGCCAACCAAGTCTCAAGGCCGAGTTGTCATGCAAAGCCTACATTCAAACCCAAACACGTGCCAAGGCACATGATCGAATATATTTACAAACATGCCATGCCATAGTGATTAAGCTGGATATTCACGCCATGCTCATGCCTATTAATCACGCCATGCTTCCTTAGCCACTATTCATGCTAAGCCCAAGTCACATATTTGGGGCTTGTCAAGTGGATTGTGGTGTGGATAGTTACCGAAGATTATCAGGCCTAAGTGGAATCGGGGTTATGGAAAACTTTGGGCTGCTTGGGGGCCCAAAGATCCAAGCCCATACACTTTGTATTTCACGCATGCATCATTAAGAGAGAATTAGCCTAGTTTACCCTTTTCCTTAGCAAGCCAACTCTTTTAGTTACAACTAAACTAGATTCTTGCATTAAATGTATGTTAAGCACAACAAGTTAGGCATTTAATGCTGATTTTCCCTTCCCAGGTTGCACAGACCACTACTACAAAAGTATCTATTAGTGTCATTTGAAAAAAGACACAAAAAGCCTATTACAGTCAGATATTAGCAAAAATCGACACAAAATCATGTAATGGTGGATAAAAGAACCCACATCATTGCTTGAGTCACAAAAAGGCTTTTGATGTCGATTAGTCCCCCTTAAACCACCAAGAAAATGCAAAGTGTCTTAAAATTAAAAAAAAAAAAAAAAAAAGGACAGTAGTGTCGGTTACAGGCAACATTAAATACTAAAACAGACTGTTAGATAAAGTAGGTTTATGTCACTCCTAACCGACAACACTAACCATTAATAAATAAAAATAAACAAAGCTAACACTTTCTTCCCATCCGATAGACACATTTTGTCGTTCATAACCGACAGAAAATAAGTTAATAATTAAAAATAAATAAAAAAATGACAATTTCAATTTTTAAATAAATAAAAATAAACAAAATTAATAATTATCCACCAATATATATTCATAAGAGTTCCAAAGAAAATTTCACCCGTTTCTAAGGTCTTCAAATTTTACCCATTTCCACGTGCTTAATTTTGGGTGTCATCTTCCAAATTGTCAAGGCATGATACCTGCTTCATTTCTACAGGTGAATTTGTAAAGCTTAGACATTATTGATATATGACGAATTTTTGGGACTATTCTAAAAGAAATGATTGCTCAATTAGATATAGTTCTCACCTATTCGGGTAGTCTTCGTATTCCCCTAGCAAGCAAATCGTTGATGGGTTCCCCTTGAAAGCTTGTTTAGAGAACGCGTTCACCTGCACACGCACTTCAGAACTCAATTTATACATATACGAGAGAGAGAAAGAGAGAGAGAGAGAGAGAGAGTACCACAAAGTTCCAAATTTCAATCCTACTGGAAAATCATGAGGACAATGAAGAACTCACCGCAATCAAATCAAACGGAGAGAAAGAACAATTGGGAGATGAGTAGAACGACAAGCTAAGGAGGGGCAACATATGAGTGTGTTTTAAGTTGTGGGGTTCGAATTTTTCGTTCAAGGGAAAGGGGGAGGACATTGAATTGCACCTAAGAGGTTTTACGGAAAAAATCTGGAAGGAAGAACCCAAAAATCAGCCCCCCTCCCTCACTCTTTCTCTCTCTGTAACCATCCCTCAAATCCCCCAATCCATCCCTTTCTATTTATCTCTCTGTAATTTCCCCTCATATCTCTCACCGAATCTCTCTGTGTCGGTTTTAAATACACTATTGGATATAACCGACATCACTATTTTCTGTGCAAAGAATGGCTCACCCAAAATTTAACATGTGGGAAATTTCCCGCCTGTTGCCCTTGGATAAACTGTTAAAAAATCAATTTATTTCAATTAACAAGAAGTTTTTAAATATTTAAAAATAATTATTACTGTCGAGTAAAAGCGACACGATTCTCTTTTTATACAACACAACCATTTTAAAAGATTAAAAACTATGTCAATTATAAGCGACATTAACAGTCTATGTCGGTTATAACCGATAATAATTCCAACAATATGTAAAAAGGTCGTTGGAAATGTCTTATCCACCAATATATTATATAAAATCGACACCAACCGCCAACACAATAAGCCACTTTTGTAGTAGTGGACAACCAACCCGCGAAAGTCGTGAGGCGCGCTACTAGAATTAGTGCCTACGGAAAGCCACCCTGGGAAAGATGCGTCTCGAGAATAAGCAAGCTGTAGGTCTCGATAGTGAAGCTATCTTACACCAAAAAGGGAATAATAGGATGCCTAGGGAGAAAGAAGAGGAAGATCAAGCCACAAAGGGAGATTCCTTTGAAGCCTAGAGGAGAACCCTTCGCTTACATAAAGAGGGAGAAGCCATTACAGAGATGGATTCAGATTAACATAATAAGTTAGAACGCATGAAGGAATACATAGAGAGATAAAGAAGAAATGCAGGAAGAGAGAACCACCCAAGAACTAAGCCTAGAGAGCTCCATTTAGTCCAGAAGCATACTCTAAGCCTCAAGCGTCATCATTCATGCAACCTTAGTAATCCTACAGCCTTTCATCAAACATCTCACCCATTAGAAGCCTTACTATCATCCTAGGAAAACCCAAATCATGCAACCTAGAATGCCATGCAACCATGCAAATCCCTTCTCCTTCTCATGTAAATTGATAATTTTCTAGCTTCCACATGATGCTTCACTTGAGCAAGTCATTATCTTGATCAATCATGCTAGCTTCGAGCCGTTGATTTTACCGAGGTATTTCCTAAGACAAGCTATCTCTTTCGAGATATCCGGGGACTTGTCAGAAATCCGCACCAAGGGAGACAAGAGGACGTTCTCAAAGCCCAAGTCCGCTTCGACCTAAAAGTCTCCCAACATCTACAAAAGTGTTTTTTGATATAGCATTTTCAAATTATTTTTCGTGAAGCACTTGGATTTTAATAAAATCTCCAAGTGCTTCTAGAAAAGCTCTACTAGAAAAAGTGTTTATAAGTTAATGAGTAATGCTAGGTAAACCAACTTTTTGGACCAAGTTTACAAATCATATGATGTGTCACAATAGGAAATAAATGCTTTAATCAAAATTTCAGTAATAATCCAATCATCAACAATCATGCCATATGATTTACAAAATATGGTTGAATAGTTTAATTGGTATGGGTTGTAAGATATAGGTAAGGTGTAGAATTTATCAAACAATAAAAAAAAAACACCAATCATCCATCACCAATCAATAACAAACCAAAACTTTATGAAAAACATAAAACACATTGAATCAAAACACCAAACCTTTTGTTCTTGGTATGAACATCAAGAACAAAGTAAGAACATTGAAGAACACACATGAAAACTCATAAGAGCTCCATGAATGTTTTCATTGAATTAAAATTCAAAATTTACACTACTTGAAAGAGGGTTAACATCCTAGGGTACTTAGGGGTTCCTAATGTCACTTTAAAACACTTTTAACAAGACAAACAAGAACCCAAAAATCCACCCTTAGGATTTGGCCGAATTTCCCCACATACATGTGATAGGAGCATATTTAGGCAACTTAGTTGGCTTGTTCTTGTGCATTTACGTTGTTATTTCTTAGTTCTTTAAGTCTTTTAAGTTATTTTCGTATGTTTTCAGGTTCTAAGTGTAAGATCCCAGATCACCCGTGAAGGCGTGGTCTTTGGGCCTTATATATCCATGCCCAGAGCTTTAACTTCAGAGAGGCCTTTTGTGGGCTACGGTCCACAAGAACAAAACCGTGCGGTAGCTGGGTGGCTGCGACCTAGTCCAGGCCCAGAATGCCAAAGCGGACAATATCCGAGAGGTTGGAGTCTGGGATGTGACAATTTGGTATCAGAGCCAGACTCACGGTCGTGGTGTGCCGACGAGGACGTCGGGCTCCCTAAGCGGGGTGGATTGTAAGATCCCACATCGCCCGTGAGGGCGTGGTCTTTGGGCCTTATATATCCATGCCCAGAGCTTTAACTTCAGAGAGGCCTTTTGTGGGCTACGGTCCACAAGAACAAAACCGTGCGGTAGCTGGGTGGCTGCGACCTAGTCCAGGCCCAGAATGCCAAAGCGGACAATATCCGAGAGGTTGGAGTCTGGGATGTGACACTAAGGGCTAAAGGAGCAAAGAAGTGCATTTTGGAGCCTTTTGGAGCACTTTTGGGCTAAGGATGGATAGCTTATGCTTGGAGCCAAAGTGTTGGACGAAATTGAAGGCCTTGTATGCACTTTAAGACATAAAACAAAGGGCCTAGCCCATTCTAACACCATTGCCGTGCATTCCCCTTCCACTCCTTCCAATTACAGCTTTCCCACTTCATCATTCAACCACATGCTCTCTCATTCATTCACTCTTTAATCATTCCATTCATGCACCCTTTAATCATTCACTCCCTAGCTGTTTTTCCATTCATTCCCTTCATTATTTCAGCCACCATCACATTATTCCAACCTTAGCCGCACACTTCCATATTCCCTAGCTGTCACTCCCATTAAAACCATCATCATTCAGCTACATTCTCCCATTCTCCCTTTGTGCTGTGCATTCCCCTTGCATTTCCAGCTTTCCCACTTCATCATTCAACCACATGCTCTTCCATTCATTCACTCTTTAATCATTCCATTCATGCACCCTTTAATCATTCACCCCCTAGCTGTTTTTCCATTCATTCCCTTCATTATTTCAGCCACCACCACATTATTCCAACCTTAGCCGCACACTTCCATATTCCCTAGCTGTCACTCCCATTAAAACCATCATCATTCAGCTACATTCTCTCATTCTCCCTTTGTGCCGTGCATTCCCCTTGCATTTCCAGCTTTCCCACTTCATCATTGCAGCACATTCTCTTCCATATTCCCTCTTTAATCCATTGCAGCCACCAATCACCCTAGCTGTCACTCACATGCTTTCCCATTCTATAATTCACCCACATGCTCTCCCATCATGATATAAAGCCGTGCATTCCCCTTCCATTTGGGGGGAGAGATATAAATTCCCATTCAGCCGCAAGCACCACTCCAGCCACTTTCTCCATTGCCGTGCCCTCCAGCCACCATACAAACCTTCCAACCATCAAACACCAATCCACACTCAACCTACACCCCTTGCCGTGCCTCTACACCCCCAAAAATCCATTCTACATCATCAAAACAGCCCATAAACCATCACTATCCAATCTGTCGCAAGCAAGGAAAAGGGACAGATTCACGCGATTGTTTGGCTCTTCATTTTGAGTTGTTGAACAATTTTAGGTGTATTCTATCTTATATTTCAATGTCTAATTCATGTAATCTTTGTTTTGCTTTGAGTATGATTGGCTAAATTCGTTTTGGCTAAGGGTGTATTCGAAACCATGATTATATATGTGAAATAAGTTGATTACTTCCAGTTATCGTTGCATAAGTCGTGAATACAATTTGCTTAACCGTTTGATTTAGAACTTATTCTTGTATGTTGATTGAGAGTGCACGCTTAATTTGCATGCTTGAATTTGGTGCTAGGATATAAGTTTGTTTCACCTAATCGTTATGAATTTATATTCACAAGTAGTGAAGGTCGCTAGTCACGGTCATGTTAAGTAGGTTCCTGGCAAGAGTATCATGCTTTTCATAGTTACAAATGCCTTGTCGATGCTTATGATTTCCAAAGAACGTAATGATTCTAACTTGTATCTTTATCATGTTGTTCATATAGAGAACTTGTTAGGAATAATTTGTTTGCGATGCATATTCATCCAATTCAATGATTCTACGGAAATCTGAAGGTTAATTTAAGCGGACCTAATTAACTTGGAGTGTCGAGGTTCATAACTTATTGAAGTGATAACTGGAAATTGATTTACGTTGCATGTATTTCATGTGTGGAGAAGAACCCCTTAGCTATTCCATCATCCATTCATTCATCACAATTTCGTCTTACAATCTGTTTTCTTTACAATCTGCCCATCTAGTTTAAATTCGTCCAACCACAATCCCCCCATATTTTGTTAAGTCGTAGTCATTCGTATTTGTTTTATTTTGTGTTTTTAAGCATTTGGAGTCATAAACACTTTCAAATTCGTCCAAATTAAGTTCTAGTTTCTGTTTGAGTCAATTCGATTGTTTTAGGCAGTTTTGAGTGTTTCAAAGCTGTTCTGAGTCATAGTAGTCTTGTTAAGAGTCTTTAAGTTTAGTTTTTGTGTTTTTGAGTCAATTCAAATTAGATTAACACCCCTAGTTAATCCCCGGTTAGAACGATCCCTACTTACATCATTACTACAATTGTCACAAATAGGGTTTAATTTGTGTGTCACATTCGTAACGCATCAACATGGCACCAAATTTTATTTCCAATATTCATGCTTAAATGAACTACATCTACAACATTTGAGATGCTAAATTTTCAAGAAAAATTTATATTCAAAAAGAAAGAACAAAGCTTGTAACATTTACAACATTTAAATCACAAACCATGAAAAACACAAAACCCAAAAGGATTCAACATACACTAAACCTAGCCTTTGATACCACTTGAAGGAAAAATTTGTCCTAGCTAAGAACATGTGAGAACATTTGAACACATAAGCAAACTAATAACACTTTAAAGTAGGCATGCATTCAAAAACAATTCTAAAACCCATGACTTTCAAAGCCTAGTGAATGGTGAACCAAATGACTCTTTAACAAATTAAAGAGAAGAGAGAGTTTGAGTTTCATTACTTGAAGCTCACCCTTGCTTACATAAGGGATTCACCCAAGTAGAGGGCCTTCAAGTCACCTCCTTTGCTCCTTGGATGGTTGCTTCTTTGCTTCTCCTTTGCTCCTTGAGGATTTGAGGAAAGGAACTCCAAGAACACCAAAAGTTTGGTGTCTCTAAGCCGCAACACCAAAGATGAAGTGTGAAGATGAAATGGATGACTTAGTATTTTCTCTAAGTGTGGCCGGCCTCTTTGGAAGACAAAGAGAGAAAGAGTTTTGCTCTTTTGCCTCAAAGAAAACCCTTTTTGTGGTAAAGCTATAAAGTTCCTTTTATTGCACCTCACAATTGTATGCCAAGTTCACTACCACTCACCCTATGGCTGGCCATCCTTTAGTTATTGGGCTATTTCCCATTTTGTTTTAGTTGTCATACAACTTAAATATAATGGGCCTTGTGGACCAAAACCCTTTTAGGCCCTAAGACCCGAAACTAACTTGAAAGCCCAATACGAACCTTTCGTATAATTAATTAACTAATTAATTAATCTTGACCATTCTCAATTAAACCATTTAACTGCTTATCCATCCATTTATAGTTCTTCACTTTCATCCTTACTCGGTGTACGATCCATTAGGTTCCAATTAGTGAGGCAGTGGGCGATTGTTACTCTTAACGATTGATTGTGAATTGAAACTACATTTCAATTCTCCCTTTGATGAAGATTAGTGTTTGCTAATCTTCAGGGCTTCCACAAACCGTGAGTGACACCTAGCAATATGTCATGGCTACCCAAGCTAAGTATAAGTGGTTGGAGAACCTATCCAGTTACAATTACAATGCAATACGGTCTTTCTCTAATACAATACTTTTAATCACATTGTTTGAGTGATAGTTTGTTTCATGCCTACTATCCAATGTGATACTTCTCTATATGATTCAATTGAATATGATTTGGAACAAACTTCATAAGTCATATTTGTATGCTTTGGCCAAAGACTCCCGAACCATATCTTAGAGTATTCTCCCTCCACCATGGAAGGTTAGAGATCCCTTGTTGTGCATTCATATGCCCACATGACTAGATAGCTTGACCCCAACAATGTCATGGACACTCTTGATGGAATGTCTTTGACATGATCAAAGATCAAGAACCGAACCATTAGACATCTATGATGCCTCAAGTCAAATGACTACTTTGCATATTGCAACTTATGAGTTCTTACATGACATGTATGTTCAAACTCTCTTTTTATCGTAGTTCAGTGTACTCGATTACCATTTTGAGCACATATGTGTTTGTCTCAGTGTCCAACACTAAATGACTTGAGACTGGTCATACTCATGATTGAGTTAACATAACACATATTAACCTTAGCGGATTGTCAAAGCCCAATTGGTAATCCTATGGCTAGGAACATTTTAGGAATGAACATAAGAGAAAGGTTTCGTTAATCTAACCTACTTAGATCACTTATCTCTTAGATTAAATACATTCATTGGATTCCTTTATCGCTTAAACACATAATACAATAAATAGTGATTAACAATAAGCTTTGCCCTTCATTAAACATATAATTGTTGAAAATACTAGTGGCTAATGAATGCCCACAGTATTGAAAACCTTGCCACAACATTGAAAACATTGCCACAATATTGAAAACCTTGGTAGAATATTAATATGTAGAGATCATTTGTCAAAGGTGTGGTGTAAATATTCAAAATGTAATAATACGGAGTTGCTCTATAAATAGAGCACTCCGACTGCTATCAATGGATATAAAGCAAAGAAAGAAAGAAAGGAAGAGGAGAGGAGAGAATACATAGAGTTATCTTTGTACTCCTATTATTCCAAATTATAATGAAAGCATCACTGCTGCCCGAGGACGTACTCCAGTCACACTGACTGTAGAAGAACCTCGTAAATTTTGTGTCTTATTTTATTTATTCCACTGCACACACACCGTCAATTTTACAACACGTTATCAGCACGAGAAGCTCTCATGTCAGTGGAAAGCACAACGCCATAAATCTAGTGAAGCACTATCTACCTCTTACCTCCGTCATGTAAAATCTCACAGAATAAAAGGTATGTCCATTTTTCGTCTCTCCCACTGCGCCAGAAGTGCCCCACCGAATTCCAGTGAGAATTGAAATTTACGACCTGAAGTCGTCACGAGATGAGAAAACTCGTACTTGACAACTCGTTTCCAGAGATCCAGAAGAATCGCATCAAACTTGGAAACTTAGATCACGTTGTTTTCGACGGATCTTGCGAACTCCCATGAATACTTGGTTGTTTGAGATGGTGATGGCAAGAATAAATCCACACAGGCCTTCCTGCCTCCGTCAACCCCACTGTCATTTATGTCTCTGTAGAGAGGTTCTTGCTTAACGATGCCATGTTCCCTGGGTCATGCAAGAACAACGCCAGTCTCTAGTAGCCTTTTGGATTGAATTAAATTTGGGCAACCTCTATAACTACCCAGCTGGCCCTGCATTTCGAGACTGGCAGAGACAGAGAAGGAAGAAAAATAATAGAAAAGGGGGATTGATGGAATGGTAAGGCACATGTGAAGAAGAAAAAAAAAAGGTGTTGACTGCACCCTAAGAAAAAAATATATAAAGGGATTTGAATGGTGCATGACACCATTTGGTCAAAATAATATAAATGGTTTATGTTGGTGCATGGCACCATGCTGCAGAAATAAGAAAAGTAACAATAATAAGGTTTGAATAAATGCTGACAAAAGAAAGAAAAATAATAAATAAAAGGAGGTATGATACTTCTTGTTATTTATGTGAATTGGTGTTGGTTTAAAACCCTTTCACAAGTTCTATTTAAAGCAATTTATTTATCATGGACGATTTTACCGCTTACTGCTTTAAGTTTTGATTTATGTGAATGGTGCTGAATTAAAGCCCTTGTCACAAGCTTTATTTACTTAAATGCAATTTATTCATTATGGCTGGAATTACCGCCTATTGCTTTAATTTATTTATTGTACTTCTTTTTGTTACGATGAGTAAATACTAGACCCGAAGTTCCTTGATCAAATCAGAACCTGAAGTTTCTTGATCCTCATTAAATAAAAATGATTGGACTTGAAGTTCCATCAAACAAAAAGATCGGGCATGAAGTCCCTAGATCCTCAAGATCAGGACATAAAGTTCCTTGATGAGTACCTTAAGTTTGAAGTGTCGCAGTGCCTCAACTTAATTGCAATAAAAGCCATAAAAGTCTCAGTCTACAGACTATTAAATAAGGACTAGAAGTTCCTCATGTCCATACTAAAAAATGGTTTAGCAGAAGCATTTATTAAGCGGATGAAATAGATTACCCGCGCTCTACTCACGAAAACAAAATTGCCAGTTTTTACATGGGTACATGCTATTTTACATGGTGCATTATTGATTTGGTTGAGACCTGTTGATAACCATCAATACTTTTCAGTACAACTTGTGTTTAGGCACAAGCCAAACATTATACATTTACGAGTTTTTTGTTGTGTTATCTATGTGCTTATTGCACTACCACAACATACTGAAATGAAGCATCATTGCGGATTAGGCATTGATGTTGAACATCATCTATCATTCAACATTTGGAACCCTTGATTGGGGATATATTTAACGTGTGGTTTGCAGACTGTAATTTTGATAAGACAATTTTCCCGCCATTAGGGGGAGAAAATAACTTCGTTCCAGAAGAACGATGAGCAAATATCATTCCAGAAGAATGATAAGAAAAAACTGTTCCAGAAGAACGAAGAGAATTTGTCTTATTTTGATTCACAAAACAATCAATGTGAAAATGAAGTAAGAATAATTGAATGATGCAACGATATGCCAATCAAATGCCAGATGCATTTAATGATGCAACGAAAGTGATGAAATCACATATACTTGCTGCAAATGTGCCTATAAGAATTAATGTCCCTGTTAGACAATATAGTGAGGCAGCAAATGATTTATCTGTTGCACGCCTGAAGCGTGGCAGACCCTCAAACTCAAAAGGTCCAGTCCTTCAAAAGAAGAAGAATATGGCACTACTAAAACTATTGCATTCCCGAAGCATAACTGTCGCATGCCAGACGCATGATAGTTGCCTATTGATGTCTCATGCATGAAGCATGATAGACATATAGGTTCCAATGACTCAACTCCCGAAGTGGAGATTAAAATCCAAGCTCTATAATGCTCAAGAGGAGGTTATGATCTGCATTCTCTAAATTATGACTATCCTGGAAGAGATAGTGTAATGCCCTTGAAGAGGCAATGGATATCCAAAAGAAATGAAAAGCTTTTATGCATGCGCATGTACATGAGAATATGGGATCACAGATTGATGATAACCAATGCTAATTTTTGGTTTTTACAAGTAGCTACTAAATTCATCAATGAGCTATGTTGATATTGAGTCCGGTTCTTTTTCCATCAACAAAATTATGGGCCAAAATGGAGAAAGGCAATTCCATTACAATTTTGTAAGAACGTGGAAAAATAGACCTATATACTTGAATACAATACAAATAGCCAAAAGATGTTGAACCTAGAAGGTTACATATGGGCATTTGTAATACCGTGAAATACACTCACATGATATGACACAAGGTTGTAAAAGAGTTCATATAAATGGAGAATTATATACGAAGGGTTATGAGTCGCCCATATCATATCTCCATAAGTAAATCCCTCAAATATACATGGAAGCAAACTGCTCTGTATAAATTCTAAATGAAAATGTGTCATGAAGTGTAGAAAATCCTTGAAGGATTCAAATTGCTTGAAGTAAGCCCCAGAAGGGTAAAGCATAAAATATGTACTCAATACCAATGGATGATATAAATTGCCTTAGTGAGTACTTTCATTATGGTATTGTTGCAACATACTAAAATCTCTTGCAAGAGTTGATGATATTAAATTGGGACTTCTGAAGAGTCAAGAAAGATTATAAAGTGTTGAGAGAAATATTGTCTCGAACTGCAGAATCGAACAATATGCCAACACGAATCTTATCCATGATGTTTATGATTTAAAGAATCATATGGATTGAAGATTATGAGTTGAATACTCAAATGATTTAGACATTAAGAATGATCATTTATCTTCGCGAGGGTAAAGATAAATTGATATTTGGTTCAGAAATACCACATCTTAGTGAAGTATATGCTTTATTGTATTTAGCACAATACACTGAATGAAATAAAGCTTATATATTAATATCTCCGAGAAATTACATACACATGAGTTAAAACAAACAAACAGGAGGGAACCTTCACAAAGGTTACTCATGTGAAGCCTCAGTACTCGGAAATACCCCAGAAGGGGGAGACACCAGAGGTTGATTATTTGGAGTCTCAATACTTGGTGGAAATCCAGACAGCTGAGACAATGGATGTCTTTGGGATAAAGACTCAAACCCCTGATTGTCATTTTAAGTACGACCTTCGGATTCCAGTAGCTGGTCAAGCTTTCTTTTCATGCTCATAGAGTAATTATTTGCAAGCATGTGTAACACTTTATTCTCATGCTTGAGCCCTCTAATCTCTTGTTTAAGACTTGCCACCTCAGCCATTAATGATTCAACTTGGTGAGTTCGAGCAAGTAGGCGCTGGCCCATATTAGATACAGAGCCCGCACATTGAACACTGAGAACCAATGAGTCTTGAACAGCAGCCTCATCAGACCGGTTTGAAAGGATTTTGTTATCCTTTGGAGTGAGAAGATTTCTGGCTACCACTGTAGCGGTTATGTTATTTTTCATCACAGAGTCCCCAACCATAAGAGGACCATTAGAAGATGAGAAGGACGGGCGCCATATGTTATCCTGATGCTGCTCATCTGTATCACTCCTGAGACTCAAATCTAAGCAAATGTTAGATGGGCAAGCCATTTCCAGAAATGATGAAGGAAGTCAGATAAAATCTCAGAAATGCAAGAAAAGGAAATTTCTGCATGCAACAATTTTCTAAGTGTTTCTGAACAAAATTGATATCTCTATAAAAAGAGAGGCAACATGGCTACTTATTCAAAAATCGAAAAGACAACGATTTTCAAATTTCAAAAGCTGGATTTCCCTGCATGACGTCTGTCAACATTTCTCAGACGCAATCTCAGCTCTTGAATATCACGTGCAACTTTATCAAAGATCTCTGATAAAGTTGAAGACGCGTGAATCTTATTGTTCTAATTACACCACAGTTGCTGACAAGAGTAAAGGCATATCACTACTACCTGCTGTTAAGAAATCCCTATATATGTCAACCTTTGTCCTCCATGGCAAAGCAAAACTGAAAAATATCTAACTCTTCCACATCTCCGAGAATGCATCTTTCACAAAGTATTTCGAAATACTCAGTTTTCTTCCTCTCCGAGAATACCTCTACAAACAAGTCGCACCAGAGCAAGAGTATCTCATATCATCAGGGATGAGAGCAAGAGTATCTCATATCATGCAATCTCTCTGTCCTTTCCTTTGCCCTTGCTCTTACCTGCCAAGACAAGGATAGAGAAAGCAATATGTCGGAACCTCCACTCAAACTTTCGCTGCCACCAAGAAGTGATGGTCCATTCAAATGCAAGGTTTGCATTTAACTCCTGCATCGGTGAGCAACTACTACAAGAGAAGATGCCACACATGCATGGGGAAAAACTAGGGAACATACCACTTCTGCAAAGGGAACAAATAAGGCAAGTGAAAATGATACATTGAAGCATGTGGAAACAAGCACAACAAACACATGTCAGTTCATCCCCGACAAAGTCTAAGATCACTTATCACATGAAGCTCCTCATGATCCAATTTCATTCAAGATCAATCCTAGACGGCCTTTGAAGAAATCACAAGTCCGATTCAAGATCAAGTGTCCACCATCCTTGAATCAAACTCAGCTCCAGATAAAATAGGTAAATTCAGACATTTAGAGGAAGTCTAGCAGAAGGCCCTCCAACCCAGTTCAAGAACAAGTCTGTGGAAAGTTAACAAGTAGTAAAACACCTCATTCGGCAACTATCACCACTAAGAGACTAAAGTACCAGGATCAATGATCAGCCTAAAGAATTTGAAATCAGGAGGAGATACTCATCAAGGGGGAGCATCCAAAAATAGATCAAGATTTTAACGAGGCAACTGATGTTGATATGTGGGCATTCAAGGGGGAGTGTTGAAAATACTAGTGGGTAATGAATGCCCACAGTATTGAAAACCTTGCCACAACATTGAAAACATTGCCACAGTATTGAAAACCTTGGCAGAATATTAATATGCGGAGATCATTTGTCAAAGGTGTGGTGTAAATATTCAAAATGTAATACTACGGAGTTGCTATATAAATAGAGCACTCCGACTGCTATCAATGGATATAGAGCAGAGAAAGAAAGAGAGGAAGAGGAGATGAGAGAATACATAGAGTTATCTTTGTACTCCTATTATTCCAAATTATAATAAAAGCATCACTGCTGCCCGAGGACGTACTCTAGTCACACTGACTATAGATGAACCTCGTAAATTTTGTGTCTTGTTTTATTTATTCCACTGCACACACACCATCAATTTTACAACAATAATAGTTTATCACAATAAGTATTTCAAAAGTTATTACATCAAATGAGTGGCTTTGTGGGCATACTTCCAACAAGTAATACAAACAATAAGAGGAAAATTAGTCATTGAGGAATTTGGCCAAAATAAAAATTTGTAAAAGAAATTGACAAGGGAGTTCAAAATTCAGGTGAGAAATTTACATTATAGTAGTTCCACCCTATAAGGCAATAATTGCCTTAGTAAATAGTAATTGACCCTCCATCCCGTAAATGAATTGCCCAAACAATTGGTATTAAAAGTTCCTTTTTAAAACTAAAAAAAAAAAAAAAAAAACTATTTTATTATTAATTTTATCTCCTCCTCCATCACCTTCTCTTCTCCTTTCTTTGCTACTTCCCATCTTCTCCCTCTCCTCGCCAATGAAATCCAACGATCCAAATCCCTCAAACTTTTCTCTTTGCACCCCAAAAAAAATTCCCAATTGGACCCTCCTTGCACAATCAGAGACCCCAAGGTCTGACGAGTCAGGTTCTTCGCCCCGTCGGAGCCCACCACCTCTTTTTTGCCTCCCGCCTCCAACATCTCTCCTTTCGATAACTCTCTCTATAGTAATAATCCCCTCAATAATAAATATTTTCATGTGGCTAACATCAGCATGGCGTTAGACCACATTTGGACGCAGGATCGGGCAAAAATTGCCTGATTGGACAGTCCGACATGGCGTTTGTTAATTTCACTATACAAGCGTCACGATTTAGGCGTGATCAGCCGGGACTTGCAAGTGCTCAAAACACACTCATCAGTCTAAGATTTCGGCCCTCCCTCTTTTGACCTGACGACGATTCCTTGCACGTCCCTCCCTCCTTTCTTCCATCATCATATTATTATATACAATTTATAGAATATAGAATCGGAGAGAAAAAGAGAGACCCAGAAAGCAATTTGGTCCCAGATCCCAACTTTTTGAATAAATCCCAAAATTCATAGCCATCCATTTCGTTCTCCAAAACCCTTCAGAGCTCTCAGAAGGGGAAGAAGAAGAGGCAAAAAGAAATGGGTTTGTGATCAATTTTCATTTTTTTTTTTCTTGTTTTTCTTTGTGTTTTTGGGTTGTTTTGATTGTGTTCTGAAATGGGTTTTCATGTTTTTTGGTGTTTGGGATGTTGAAGGGTACCCGAAGGTGAAGGTCAGGCAACAAGAAGACCAGGATGATCATCAACCCCTCACTGATTTTTGCTTTCCAGGTTTTCATTTCTCGATCCTGTATTTCGCAGCTTAGAACACAAATTAAATTAAAGTTCCTCTCTGTCGATTTATGGAGTATTGAGTAATAGGTTTTTGAAGCTACCTTCCTCTCTGTCGATATCAACACTCTCACTTGCAAACTAATGCAAACGGTGTATACTGTTAGAACTGCGATTAAGCAAATAGCCTGACCTTTGTAGATGAAGCTCAGTTCGTTGGTTCAGTGTATGTCGGTTTCTTGCAAGCTTAATTTCCACTATCCCCCGTTATATGTAACTCCAACAATCTGGTCATTCCAATCAATGTATACTCCTGATATTGTATTTTTAGCACAAAACTTTTTACTGATGTTTTTCTTCGGCCAAAAGAAGCGTCAGTTTTAAGCCTCTAATTTCAGTTTGAGTCGTCTGAGCTTGAATGGTTTACTCATATGACCGACCTTACACCAAAAGCAATTCCATTCTTTCAAATACTAGCTCACTATCAAAGGATTTTTTCCCTCCTCTTTCTCCCTACCTTTTCTAATTTTGTAATAACATGTTCATTCATCTCACTTTTTATTTTTCCTCAAGATTTATTGGTCATTGGGTGATTTGAAACTTGTATTTATCTACAGAGAAGGAGCACGAAGAGTCTCCGCCCACTGTTGCGAGAATTCCTGAATCTTATGTCCCGAGTGTAGTGATGCCATCAATATCTGTAACTGAAGGTTTAGTTACATTATACTCATATGCTTAGTGACCATGCAAATGTCATTTCTGTACATCATCCTTATGAAGGGGAAAAATGTTCATTCTGTATTATCTTCCAGTTTTGACATTTGAATCTATGTTTTTGACAGGAGAAACGAAAGATGACAAAGTTGAAGAGGAAATCAAACAAAATATTAGAGCCAGCTCAATCCCTAGGCCGCGCGCTGTCTTATCAAGTCCAGGTAATTTTTCTTCCTTGCTTATCTCTATCGAGGTGTTTTGCAATGAGGCTTTTCTTGTTTACACTTAAGGACTCTCAAAGTTTTAAGAATTATAACTCTCAATGGAACACCTTAAACTCATGGAGATGTAATTATATTTGGCTAATCCCAAAATAACTATGATGTTTCAATCGATGGATTGAGAAATTACCGTAAACCTATAAACGTTTTGAGTTCAATATGTGGAACTTGAACCAGATGCATGTTTTCCTAGCTTGTATTCATATTTTAGCAGCATCAGTTTAATCTGATTTAACATTTGAAATTGTGATCAACATGTTATACTGTTCATTTATTTCTAACCTTTTGTTTGGTCATTTTGTTTTCAGTAAATGATACGGCGATTGGAAGCAAAAACAGGATCAAAGCAGCGCGAACGCCAGCTCTGAAGAATCATAACCTGGTCAAGAACAACCACACACAATCCGTTCCATCCCATATTACTGAAAATTCTACAAAAACAATAAAATCCAAGGGGGCTTCAGAAGAGAACTCTCTGAAGGGAAGGAAAGGGTCAGAGACAACTCTTCCAAGTCAGAGGCGACCCCGTAGAACGGGAATAGCAAGCTCTGTGGGACGTCGAGTGTCGTTTAGTTTGGATTAGATTGGTAATCTTACTTGAGGGATTTATGTAGATAAAGGGAGATATTCCTGTTTCAATGAAACAGCATGAAGCCTTGTGAGAATTGGAGTTTTCGCTTTGTTTGTAATTACAAACTGCCTTGCACATAATGAAATCCATGTAAGGAGGAAAATTTTGCATAACTCACGTTTTGTGCACTATTTCTGTAACACATAATTGTTGTTCATTAACTATGATGTAAGTGATACAATTACTACGACACGTACTAGCTGAAGTCGATACCTCAGCCATAAAACCCATCCTGTGGAACTTGTACTAGCTAAAAGCTAAAATGAGGCAGCATTTGATTTCGAAATTTCAGCCTCAATCTCTGTATGTAGCAAACCTAATACAAAATGGATTCTTCGAAATTTTGGGTGGGATTTGTCCCCCGAAAGGAATACATACCCGATATTGTTTACCTCAATCCAACTGCACCCAGGTTGCTTCTTCACTCCTTTCTCTTTCATTCTTGCCCAAATCCTCCCCGCGTCTTCCCTTCGTCCACTAGCCAGATACATTTCTGCCAAAATCAAGTATACACCAGAGTTACCGGGCTCTACGTCCAAAACCCTCTCCCCAGCAATCTCACCCACCTCAACATTCTTGTGGATTCTACAGGCTCCAAGTAATGCACCCCAGACACTAGCAGGAATTTCAAATCCATCTGCTCTCATTTGATCTAAGAAACTCATTGCCTCATCTATAAGTCCATATCTCCCCAACAAATCAACTATACATGTATAATGCTCAATTGTAGGTTGAACGAAATACTTGCATTTTATCATATCAAAGTAGAATCTGCCTTCATCCACCAACCCCGCATGGCTACAAGCAGATAGAACACCAACAAAGGTTATGTGATTGGGTTGAACATCTGTTGATCTCATTTGTTCGAACATCTCCAGAGCTACTTCAGCATTCCCATGGTGAGCGAATCCGCAGATTATAGAATTCCACGAAATGACATCGTGGCTTTGCATGGAAGAGAATTCTAGTAAAGCCAAATCCATGTTCCCACATCTAGCATACATGGTAACCATAGCATTGGAAACTGCAATGATGTTATCAAATCCTGATTTTACTGACAGTGCATGAGTTTGTGTACCAAGCTGTAAGGTTGGTAAGTCTGAACAGATTGTCAAAACACTGGTAAATGTACTTTTATCTGGAGATGGCCCTGATTCTTTCATTCTAATGAAAAGCTTCAAACCTTCCTCACCAAGATCATTTTCGCTTAATCCAAATATTGTGGCATTCCATGCAGCTGTATCTCGAGTTTCCATTGACTCAAAGAGTTCAATAGCGCTGCCGACCTCTCCAGTTCCAAAATACCCAACAATCATATTTGTCCATGACACAACATCTTTGTAAGGGTTTTTCTCAAAAACGGCATGAGCTTCTCTAGTGAAACCATTTCTTAATAATTTTAAAAGGATTGAGTTCCATGTTTTCAGACATTTCTCTGGCATCTCCATGAAAAGCTTGATGGCATCATTGACTCTTTCAATCCTGACCAATCCATTTACCATTTGAGCCCAAGAATCCAAATCCCGCTTGGGCATTTTGTGAAGCAACCCCTCCGCAATTTCAACATACCCGTTTTCTATATACCCAACCATCATTGCATTCCAAGCCTGAACGTCTCTCACAGGCATTTCATCAAAGAGCTCTCGGGCTTCAACAACACGTCCTACACTAGAAAATGCTGAAATCATTATAGTCCAAGACGCCAAATCCCGAACAATCATTCGCTTAAAATACTTTTCAGCCAAATCAAAATCTCCATTATTCACAAGGCCTCCAACCACCAAGTTCCAAGAAACCACATCCTTCAACGGCATCCCATCAAACACTTGTACCGCTTCACCAATCATCCCATTACGAATATACCCGGAAACCATTGAATTCCAAGTAACAACATCTGTAAAATTCATCCCATCAAAGACTTTCCTTGCACCATCCACATCCCCACATTGCATCAACCCAGCAATCATTGTGTTGTACGAGAAGACATCATGTTCAGTCATCCGATTAAATAAAGAAACCGCATCTTGGAACTGCCCATTTTGAAAGTAGCCACGAATCATGGCATTCCAGGTGACGGTGTTTCTGTGTGGCATTTTGTCGAACAGCTTCTGGGCATCTTCGACAGAGCCATCCCGCATTAAAGATGAGATTTTGGAATTGAGGGGTTTGAGAGTGGTGGATGGTGTTGTAATCTGGTTTTGTGAAAAGGATTTTGCGATCGCCGCCGCCGTGCAGAGAGATCTTGCGAGTCGTAGAGAGAGGTGTCGGTTGAGCATACTCCATTTACTTTGACTTCAACGGCCTACTACGCGGGAACTCAAATAAGCAAAAATGTGAACTCGGGCTTGACCCGTAAGCACTTGGGCCTTGTTGACCCGTGATCGGTCTGATCACATGGGCCTTGACACGTGATCACTTTTGGTTTAATATTCACACATGCATTGAGATAAATTCTGTTCATTAAATAGAAAAGCTTTTAGTAAATTATGTAAATTACTTTAATTATACGTCGCATCATAATTTCATAATTCATATTTTAAATATTGTAATATTATACTTTAATTTATGAATTCGTTGCAATGTCATACTTCTGTTAAATTAATCGTTAAACGAAGACATGGTAAATGCTATGTCCGTATTTTTTTTGACGTGAAATACTATGTAGATAAAAAAAATTATAAAATAAACAATTTAAAAAGAAAATTTGTCCAAAAAAATTAAATAAAGAGGGGTGGGTCCCACGCCAATCAAACCTCCATCTTTCACCTCTTCCTTCCTGAGTTTTCACCTCCATCCGCACCACCCCCGCCCCCCCCCCCCCCCCCCCCCCCCACCTCTCTTTCACCCCTTTCCTTCACCAACAAGACCACGTCCCCCCGCCTCCTCCGACACCCTTCCCCTTCTTCCTTCTCCAGACCTCCACGCCCACCTCCCAAACCAAGTCCATCTCCTTCTTGAGCACCAAGCCTTCTGGCTGAGATGGTGGCTCTTGCTTCAATTGCAGCGAGGATTCATCGGGGTGCAATAGTGGTTCCTGGGTGCAGGTGTGGCGAGAAAGAGAAGTGAGGGGAAAGAAGGGGATCTGTGGGGTGCTGCAGATACTCTGAAATGGAGGGGAAGAAGGGTGAGGATGGAAAAACCCTCGTTTGTGCGTTTTTTTGTTTTTTAAATTTGAAATTGAAGCAAAAATCTTGAATCTGAATTGTGGGTTTTGGTTGGAATTGGAAATGCAAGAAGAGGGGTGTCCGGGGAAGCGGCTGTGGTTTTGGAGGTGAAGGAAGGAGGGGTGCGAATGGAGGGGAAGAAGGTGAGAGATGGATGGTTTGATTGGGGGGTGTGGGCCCCACTTCTCTTTATTTAACTTTTTTGACATAATGTTTTCTTAAATTGTTCCTTTTTTTTTAAAAAAAAAAAAATATTTTATCTACTTGGTATTCCACGTTAGAAAAATATAAGCTCAGCATTTGCCGCGTCATCATTTAACGGTTAATTTAACGGATTAATTAATGGAGGTATGACATTGCAACGAATTCATAAGTTGAGATATGACATTTCAATGTTTAAAACATTATGAATGAGATTGTTGTGCAACCCATAGTTAAGGTAGTTTTATGTAATTTACCCGAAGTTTTTTTTAACCAAAATGGTCTATGAGATTGTCATAACTCCTCATTTTGGTTTATGAGATTTAGAATTGATAGAAGTGGTCCCTAAGATTGTTTATCGACAATTATTTTGGCCCTTGTGGAAAAATTCCGTTAAATTGAAGAAACTACCAGTATGAAGGGGTTAATTTGACAAAAATACACTTAATTTAACGAAGATTTCTTACAAAATGATCGACAATAAACAATCTCAGGAACCACTTATATTGATTTTAAATTTTAGTAACCAAAGTGAAAAGTTATGTCAATCTCAAAGTCATTTTGAATACAAAAAACTAATAGTTAAAAAGAACCATGGATAAACTAAGAAAAGGTAATCAACCAAAAGTGCCCCCAAATCCCCTTGGTGGCGGCAGTAACGGTGAAAGGTGAGAATGTTCCGTCTAAATTCTATGTTTAATTTTCTCGTTCTCATCCAAAGGGTAATGCATTTTAATATTCTTTCGATTAGAATTTAAAATTTTTACTGTTAGAATCAGAAACACTATTCAAACTTGCTCCTCTAAGACCATCTCTAATGGTTGGGCTAAAAGCCAAATATTTTAGCTCGGAAAATTTAGCTTTTAGCCCAGAAACAACTTTTCTGCTCCAACCGTTCTAGTATAAAATTTTAGCCCGGGATTATTAAAGAATGAATTTAGGCCTTTTTTTTTGTTAAATTAATTTTTAAAAAAATAAATAAATATGTAGACTATCGTAAATTAATTTTATTAACATTTTAATCTAAAAAAATTTAAATTCCGATAAATATTGGGTGGAGTCCACTCCGATTTCTGGGCTAAATTTTGGGGGGAATTTGGCCTTGGTTTAGCATTTAGCATTTAGCCCAAATTTTCCCCTTGGGTTGGAGTGGGTTTGGAGGGAAATTTTGAGAGGTAATTTGGTTTTTAGCCCACCATTGGAGTTGGTCTAAACGAGCAGTGAACTCAATATTTTAAGTTTATATTATCCTAGAATAAAAACACTTGTGTTTATTTGGTAATTGGTACGCGTGATATAATACTTAAAAATTAACATAAAACCTAGTGCCATAACCAGTGATGATTTTTCTCAGTCATGGAAACTTAGAACAATGAATCCTATTTTTTTACTTTTTATTTTTTGGGGTACAAACATCGGAGATTGGAGATTGGAGATTGGAGATTGGACATGGACACACCTTATCCCCCCACATATCTCTCTTCCACTCTCACTGGACACAAAGTGCCCACATCAGCTCACATAGCTTTTACCCTATATTCAACTGTAATATCCACCACCACCACCACCCCCTCCTCCTCCAGGCCTCTCACCTCACTCAAAAATACACAATCACAGTTGATCTACCACCATGGCTGCCACCGCAGCTGCAGCCATGAGCTCATCTTTCTCCCCCTCCATCTACACCGTCAAATGCATTCGTTCATCATCCAATCATTCATCCCCTGATCATCTACACCTTAAAATGTCACCAAATCGCATGCCATCACCGTCATCACTATCCCACTCTTTTGCTATAGAGCCACTACTTTCCATTAGTAGTATCGGAACCTCGAATAAGTTTCGGGTGCTGAGGATAACAACTACTTGTGTTGCTCAAGAAGGGGTGGCAGTGACTGATGAGGTTGAAGTTGAGCAAGTGGTCTTGGCCGAGGAGGAGGAGGAGAAGGAGGAGAAGCAAGCAGAAGAACAAGTAGTTGCCGCGGTGGAAGAATTAGGAGGAGGAGGAGAGGCGGCAGCTGGTGGAGTTTCAGGAGAGGAGGAGGTTGCTGTGAACACAAAGCTTTACTTTGGGAATCTTCCTTATAGTGTGGACAGTGCACAGCTTGCTGGGATTATTCAGGACTTTGCTAGTCCTGAGCTCATTGAGGTCAGTTTTCATTTCCTATTTTTCATTAAGTTTGTTTTAAAAGATGCCATGCTAGTGTTAATTTATAATTTTATCGTCATACACTATGATAGATACGTTAGTACGAGGGATTTTCTCATTTGTTGAACGCTTTTGTCGACGGATTCACCACCTCTTCTGGGGTATAGATTAATCGTAATCCATTAGGTTACGATGAATTTGCACGGCAAAATTGTCAACTTACACTATTTTATAACGTCTTTTGATTCAAAAGACATTCATCTTATTGACAATTTGACAACTTAACATGCTAAATCTTTTGAAAATACCCGTATACCACCATTAATTGTTACTGACGAACATAATTGATGATCGTATACAGGTTCTGTATCATAGGGAGACTGGAAAAAGCAGAGGATTTGCATTTGTGACAATGAGTACTCCCGAAGATTGTAAAGCTGTCATTGAAAATCTTGACGGACGTGTAAGGCTCTCTCTGTCTTTCTAATTTCAAACATTGTAGAGAAAGAAAACTTCATTCTTTCTCCCATTATATCACATATACTCGTCATATCTCTCGTAGTAACAGAAAAATAGGTCTCATGACTCATGTTTCGCATGAGTTGGCCTACATTATATGTCAGTGGGAGATCCAGTACATATAACAGCGTTACTCATACCTTCTTCCAACATTTCAGGAATTTGCTGGGCGAACGTTGAGGGTGAACTTTTCGGACAGGCCGAGAGCGAAAGTACCTCTATATCCTGAAACTGAGTACAAGCTTTTCGTTGGGAATTTATCCTGGTCAGTCACATCTGAAAGTTTGACAAAAGCTTTTCAAGAATATGGAACCGTGGTTGGAGCTAGGGTTCTATATGATGGCGAAACAGGAAGGTCTCGTGGCTATGGATTCGTATGCTACTCAACGAAATCAGAAATGGACGCTGCCTTGGCATCTCTCAATGGATTTGTATGCTACTCTTCTCATTCACCTCCTCACTTTCCTAGATCTATTTATAAGTGTAAAAGTCCTTCCCGCATAACATGTGTCGGACAAATTACAGTTTGACATGTGCCTGTTTATAAGGATAGGTAATTGTATGGACTAGTAACACAACTTCGTGTTAATGTCAAAAACAAGCTTTTATCCAATAAACTGAAAAAGGAAACAACTAACTGGCGTATCAAATTATAATTTGTTCGTAACGAAGAATGACTTGTTAGGCAGCCGACTAATCCTTGTTTTATTTTGTTTGGCTTCTCAGGAACTAGAAGGAAGAGCATTGCGTGTAAGCTTGGCTGAAGGAAAACGTTCATAAAGTTTAGTGTTAATTTAGAAAAAGGGTTAATTAATTGGAACATGTTAATTAGGTGAGGTATATGATTCATATGGAATCACATAACGATTTAATTGAAACTCCCCTTTCAGTTATTGTTGCATTTTGTAACTCAATTTTTTGTTTCACAACTTTATGAGCGGAACTTCCTTGTGGATATATGATTATTTTTGCCATTTGGTGAGGGTGGTTTAACATTTGTTAAACTGCATTGCATCAACTAATAAAATCTGATAATTAATAGAAATACATCTCATTCGTCCATACTTTGATCATGACAGATAAGAATGATGCACTGATTTTAGAACGACGAGTTTCTAGTTTTTGAGTTAAAATTTAACCTTGAAAAAAAAAAAAAAGCAAGATTGGAAATACTCTAAAGCGATATAAATTGTATGTCTGTAAGAAATGTTCTCTCGTTAGTAACCCAATATTGCTAAATTGTCAATTAGAATTTGTTAGAGAACTGTTAGAATGCCAAATGGCAGCATCTTAGTGTGACAGATGTAGGGTTGTGATGATGGAATCACTAGATCAAATTAAGTTGTTAAGGTGGTTAGAAGATTGTTACAGGGAAGCTTAAAGAGTAAGCTAGATAGTTACTACAAATAACAGCAGCTGTAATATTGGTGGGGTGTTGATGTAATATTCCTTTAGTAAATACAAGTTACTTACTGTGCTTTGCGAAGACTTAAAATTGGTATGAGAGCCTAGGACTTAAGGTGTAATGGTACTTTAGTCCAACCCAAAAGACTAGTTCAATAGATGAGAGGACTTCAAGGACTAAAGTACCACTACATCATTTCTGGTGTAACCGATGTGAGATCATAACAAAATTATGGATTTAATTAAGAGTAAACAAGAATTTACATGATTAATAGTCCAAATTCATAGATTTAGTAACATACTATGTAATGTGTACGATAATAGTATGCATCTTCATAAAAGCAATATTCTCTTTTCTTGGTTATGCTATCATGTTGCTGAATTGTTACTATGACATATACATAGTAAATAGTAAGAATGATGTTGACATTTTATTAATAACAATATATAGCATGTTGCTAAATTGTCAACCCAAAACATGAATTCAAATAGTTAACGATTCAAATTGGCAGTCTAACAATATTATAAGACAAGTCTCTCACAACCAAGTGCACCTAGATACAAGTAATGTTAAATAAACTGTCATTTGTCGTAAGAGCAATTCCACATGTTGGAGGAGGGCCATGCAGAAGCAAGGGCAATGACATGTAATTGCCACTTTGAAAAGTAATTATTTTTTTACAACTCCATCCGTTGGGCAATGACGATTATTATTCATAAATATTATTTTTTTAATCTTGTAAGTGTGCTTAAGCATGAACATTGTAAGTTTGTTATTTGAAACTAAAACTCTCTGTTCAACTCCAATAATTTAATTTCAAATATAAAGCAAAGCATGGCATTACAACAAGCATAATTAACTAAAAATAAAAGGCGAATGAAAAAGATGATTGGGTATTTATAAAATAAAAAAAATTCCTATGTTTTTTTTTTCTTTTTTCCATTTTTAACGATTGGATTTTTCTTATTATTGAATCCGACACACGATAATGTGCCACAACGGTGCCTTTATAAAAATTTTTACCTTTGGAAATCTGCCGGTCTAGATCATCAAACTCTTGGAAATCCAATGACTGTAATTGTGCTACATCATAAAGTCGTTGGGCTCTTTTGTTAGAGTTATTACAGCGAGCCCTACGACAGCAGAGGTTGTCGGCCTACTCTTTCCTTGCACGTGTAATACACGCAGCAAACAAAAAAAATGTGATTGATGTCCCCATGGTTGTTGGCGCAAGACTAGACTTAAATTGCTAAGCAGTTTTTTTTTTTTTTTTTTTTGGGGGGGGGGGGGAGGGGGGGGGGTTGGGGTTTGGGGGGAGGTGGTGCATGGCTTGGCCTACCACTTGTCTTCTTGGATTTGGACTGCTGGAGCCCGATTTTGAGGGTGAAGGGCAAAAACGAAGCGATTGCCTCTGCCCAAAGGCAACTCATGGAAGTGCTCTAACATGTTGCTAAATGTCAGCATGATTGATACATTCACATAAGAATCCATTTGATAAAGGATTTAAATTGACAGCGTGGCTCCATAGAATTCTAAATTGTCTTGTATATTTGTACTATTATTAAGAGAACTCTTCTTGTCAACTTTTTGCCATTTTTTTTTTCCTATTTTGTCTCATTTTTGATACACAATACTTACATAAGGAGGGCAAAATAGTAATTGTGTATCTTTTGCCCCTTTTTTCCTATTTTGCTCTCATTTTTTATACACAATACTACATAAGGAGAGCAGAATAGTAATTTTGTATCTTTTGAGAAAATGACAATCATATCCCTATTTTTCTTATTTTACCCTCACTTTTGATACACAATATTTACGTAAGGAGGACAAAACAATAATTATTTAATATTAAGATAAAATATGCACTTATTAAGAGAAATTGTCTCACCATCATTTTTTCACTCTTTTTAAAATTTTAAAAGCTAATCACACTCCTTAATAAAAAACAAAAAACAAAATGAAAGTGTTCACACACACAGCGTGTGTGCTCATCGGCTAGTATACAATAATAATATGATGTGTTATGTCGTTGGATTAACAATTAATTGTAAACATTATGAGATTATTTGCTAGTTAGAGCATCTCCAACAACAAATGTTAAATTTTTGTTACTTAGCCAGTGAATAGCGTAAAAAAGCCAATTTAACTAGCCAAGTTAACTTATCATCTCCAATAACACTATCTGTTAATAAACATTCCAGTATTTTATTTTTTAACAATTCAACATGTACTATTTTATTAATTTAACAAAAAAAAATCTCAAACCACCACTTTCAAGAACCACCAATCAATGCTCTTTTTTTCTCTCTTCCTTTCTATATATATATATTTTTTTTTTTTTTTCGTCCTTTTCTCTCTTTCTTCTCTCTTCTGTTTCTTCTTTACATCAGACTTTATCACTTTGTTAATTGGAGGAATGATGAAAAGATTTCCCAAGTTTTGAATGTGCAGTGGGTTCTGATTGGGTCAAAGCTGTTGGTTTCATGTATTGTCAAGGAACCTACCTTAGCCCCAAGAATGAAGTTATGGACCATGGGGCTATTTATTTAAACCAATCCATGCCCGCTCCTCTGAGCATGGTTGGGAATAACTTGCATTTGGTGGAGTCGTTATTCCCTCGGCCCTCAAAAGTGTAGATAAATCCTTCTAGGTGGTCATATGGATCCGTGAGCCTTTGTAGCTTTGCATCTTGAATTCTCAGGTATCTCCACTTGTCGGCTTGTCGAGCAATTCCTTGGAGAATGGCAAGGGAACTTCCTCATCGGAATAGTCAAGACGCTGGCTCTATGTCTCTCAGTCGATCCCACACACTTTTCATCTCCTCACCTATGACTTCCCTTAGGATGCTCTTTAAGTTGGCGCGATCATGCAGATTCTCGACTGAAGCCTTGGTTGTCAGCGGCCAATGCTCATTTTCCCCAAACGCCCTTCTTTGCTCGAATTCTCCTCTGATAAGTTTGCGGGTGTCCTTACCTCTACTTCCTTCGTCCACCATGGAGGAGAAAGAGGAAGATTAGCCCCCATTTAGGATGTGTTTTCAATATTATCGTTAGTCTGGTTGATTTGTTCCATAAGGTCATCATGTTCTTCTTGGAGCAAAGGTGATGCAGGGCGCATCTGGTAGAAACAAAATAAAATGAAATAGATCGATAAATAGGATTAAAAAGGAAACGATAGGCAAGGTCCACTATCTCCAATTACAAGGAAAGACCTTAAAACTCTAAAAACTTTGGTTCTAGTACCAGCCTACGACGTAGACACTAGAAAGAACAAACTTACATACTCTTAAACAAGAGAAATGCACAAATATGAGAAAGAAATCTTTCTGAATATTTCATTTAGCAACAAAAAAAGGTCCAAGTTCTCCATCTTATAGAAGTGGTATTTAAAAGCTTTTTGTAACTACATTTAGAAATTGAAAGACAATAGTATTAAATTGACATAAAATTGAAAATTACATAACTAAAGTAATGAAATCTGCCATAAAACATCTTGGAAGTAAAACTAATTAGCCAATTTGTATTAGAACACCCGCTTTATTCCAGCACATAAATTCATCTTCAAATAATTTATTGTGATGTGACCATTCTGCCTTGCCATGCTTTGTTTTATTCTTCAAACTTACAAACAGATTCTTTGTATAGAATATATATAGGTTGACCGTCTCTTGGACTCGAACAATAGCATTAGGGTATGGACAGAATGCACCAATATTTAAGACTTTTAACAAATCAATCATTTCACCCAGCCTCTTGTTGATTGAATCATTTATAAAATCTCGCCAAATTGGATCATGGAATTGAAACTTAGCAAAGGTTTCTACCACATTTGTCAAAATGCTTGTGTTCATCTATTTTCTTTTGTGTCCAATTTTGAATTCAAATACCAAATTGTTGTCATCATGAATATCCTTGATAGAATTCAAATACATCTCTTGATTAACCACTCCAGCCTATTGAGAAAACTCTTGATCATCAATACCCTCATCAATTGTAGGATCATTAATAACATCACAAACTACATAAAATTATAATGACATATACCACAACACATTCACATGAACTATCTAAACAATGAACAAATATTGTAGGAAGATCTAGATTTAGATCTTCAGGTACTGGCATCTGGGACATGTTGGTGTTGTTACCTTTGATATAGCGTCACCCTTGGATCAAACTATGCTCTGATACTAACTGATGCAGGGCACAGTGGATATAAACGAAATAAGATGAAATGGACTGATAAATAGGATTAAATAAGAAACTATAGGCAGGGTTCACTATCTCCAAGTGCAAGGAGAGACTTGAAAACCCTATAAACTTTGGTTCTAGTACCAGCCTACGACATAGACACTAGAAAGAGCAAACTTACATATTCTTAAACAAGAGAAAGACACAAATATGAGATAAAAATCTCTCTGAATATTTCATTCATCAACAAAAAACGTCCAAGTCCTCAATCTTACAGAAGAAGTGGTATTTAAAAAGTTTT
This sequence comes from Pyrus communis, assembly GCF_963583255.1. Taxonomy (NCBI): domain Eukaryota; kingdom Viridiplantae; phylum Streptophyta; class Magnoliopsida; order Rosales; family Rosaceae; genus Pyrus; species Pyrus communis. Next base: position 15,828,615 of record NC_084806.1, read on the forward strand.
TGTAACCTACATTCAGAAATTGAAAGTCAATAGTATTAAATTGACATAAAACTGAATTAAAATGACATAAAACTAAAAATTACATAACTAAAGTAAAGAAAGTTGCCATAAAACGTCCTGGAAGTAAAACTGATCAGCTAATTTGTATAAAACACCCGTTTTATTCCAGACATAAATTCATCTTTTAATAATTTATTGTGCTCCATGCCAAATGCATTTTTTATTTCTCGTCTTGCATCAAAAGGCTTTGGGCGTGGAGGAGGTTTCTTACCTCATTCATCTCTCCAACGCTGGAAGTATATTGTTCGTTTTTTCCTTCAAGCTAACGAGCCTGACCTTCTCTTCTCGTCTTCTCTTGCGGAAGGGCATCTTGGGCCTGCCAGAAAAGGCCCTGTCTCTCATCCTCCTAGTGATCATTCTTCTTGGCTAAGTGCGATCACTGAAAATGCCTAAGACAACTAGGTAGAAAACATACGAAATCGTATGCGTTTCCCACAGTCAGTGCCAAACTGTTAACGCTCAAAACTTGCACGTTAACAAATTAAAACAATAAGCTCTTGTTGGGCTTAGGATAAAAATTAAAATGAACTGGACTTAAGATATAAATGGTTTACCCCTCAAAACTGGGTTCATCGATTATGTTGCTTGGATTGTATTGATTTCAAGACTACAAATAACTCTTAGCTTAATGCAAGAATTTTTTATTACATCAGTCGTCTGACCTCTTTACAACATGTTCCCATCTCTTTATATAGGTACCTAATGAACCTAGACAACTCTGTACTTTTTCTAGCATTTATTGCGTCAATTGCCTTGACTAGCGCATTGATAACTTTTTACCCACCAGCTAGACATTCGATGGTGACGTGAAATTTGCTCAGTCGTGATTGCACTCCTTTTCTAGACGAGGCTTGTCAAGCGACCTGCTCGGCCTTGGTTATCCAACCTAGTCCCTCCGAGCAGCATCCTCGACCACCTTTACGTCCCATCTTAGGCCTTTATTTTTGATTTGGTTGCCACGTGGCCTAATTGATGACTGAGGATAACTGCTTTTGAAACCTTGTGCCATAAAATTGTCAGCCTGCCCACGTGCCTGTGGTGGTCGTAAAATACTTTATGTAACTTAGTCGGGCTGAGTTCGTAGGCAGTTGGCTCCAGCGTTCAGGAACATCTTTCTCTAAACCCCTTAGGCCTTGAGGTTTTTAATCTTCCTTAGTCTTTGACTTTGGCCATTTTGTGACCTCTTTCCCGGCTTGCACCATTTCTTGGGCCTAAAAATGCCCAGTTAACAGAATGTTTTTAAGAGTTATAAATCCGTGGAGTTTGATGGAGTTCTAGTGGAGTTTCATATACTCCATGTGAATTCGTTCAAAATATTAAGGGAGATGCCTGATTTCTCAAAGTCTAAAATACACTATAAAATTCTAGTAAATCCATCAAAATCCTTAACTTTTTAAAATATTTTAAAATCAATTCCTAATTGAATACATATGGAGTTTTATAGACTATTTTTTGTATTTTTGGTTGGAAGTTTTATGGACTACTTCAAAATCCTGATTGAACACATTCAGATTTTGAGTTTTATGAACTTCTTTAAAATTTTGATTAAATACCCATAAACTTTCATAAATTCATTTAATATCTTAATTATACTCCCTAATTCATAAACTCTTCTAAAAATTTTTAAACTTCCAATTGAATACAACCCTCTAAAAACCTTAAGCACTAAACAAATCACAAAAATTCAAACCGTAACCTTTCTAAAGAATTTTTTTTCAAAAAAGGTAAAATTGTTATAAAAGGGTTAAAGTTTGAGAGAATAACCTTTTAATGGTAGGTGCAAGGTAGATGTAAAATGCCACACTAAAACTATAGCACATGCAGATAACAAATAAAAGGCAGATGAATAGATGATGTTACTGATATTTTTCTCTAGTTTTCTTTCTTCTTATCTTTTCTGTTACATGAAAGCATATGAAGTGCTCTATTTATAGAGCAACTTCATACAGATGCATTAACTGCATTTTGAAACCTGTAACGCGTCTTCTGACAACACAATGCAATTTCCGCTTTCGTTTTCTACAAATGGAACTGTGGGCATTCAATGCCCATGAGACTTTTCAACACTCCCCCTTGGATGCCCACATATCAACATGAGTTGCCTCGTTAAAACCTTGCTTGGAAAAACCCAATGGGAAAAAACCATAGCGAAGGAAAAAGAGTACAACTTTTCCTGGATCGTTGATATAGTGTCAAGTATGCTTATGTTGCCTCGTTAAAACCTTGATAGGAAAAACCCAGTGGGAAAAATCCTAATCGAAGGAAAAAGAGTACAACAAGCATGTATCATGGATACTCCCCCTGATATGTATCTCCTCCTGATTCCGCATTCTCCAAATTTAGCTGTTTGGTAAGTCGACGTAATCCGATGCCTTGCACTAACTTCTGAAATGTGCACTTTGGTAGAGATTTGGTGAACAAGTCTGCCAGATTTTCATTTGAACGGATTTGTCTGACTTCAATAACTTTAGCCTTCTGAAGCTCATGTGCACTGAAAAACTTTGGAGATATGTGTTTAGTCTTATCGCCCTTGATGAATCCTTCCTTCATTTGGGCAACACAGGCTGCATTATCTTCATGGATGACAGTTGGATTGTCTGTCTTCGAAGTTAAACCACATGAATTCCGAATATGATGGATCATTGATCTTAACCAAGAACATTCACGACTTGCTTCATGTAAAGCAAGTATTTCTGAATGATTTGAAGATGTAGCAACTAATGTTTGCTTGGTTGAGCGCCATGAGATTGCTGTATCTCCATTCTTAAACACATATCCAGTTTGTGAGCGGGCTTTATGCGGATCAGAGAGGAAGCCAGCGTCTGCATATCCAACAAGGATCTGGTCATCTGTGGAGTTCTTTGAGTAGAAGAGACCCATGTCTGTTGTCCCACGAAGGTATCGCAATACATCTTTGATACCCTTCCAATGGCGAATTGTTGGAGCAGAGCTATACCTTGCTAACAAATTAACTGAAAAAGCTATATCTGGTCTAGTACATTGTGCTAAATACAACAAAGCACCTATTGCACTAAGATATGGTACTTCTGGACCAAGGACCAGCTCATCCTCTTCTTTTGGACGAAATGGATCTTTCTTAATGTCCAAAGAACGAACGACCATTGGCGTGCTTAGTGGATAAGCCTTGTCCATACCAAATCGCTTCAGAATTTTTTCAATGTAAGCTGATTGGTGGACCAAAATTCCACTAGCACAATGCTCGATCTGCAGGCCGAGACAATATTTTGTTTTTCCAAGGTCTTTCATTTCAAATTCGCTTTTCAGATATTCAGCAGTTTTATTGAGCTCTTCAGGAGTCCCGACTAGATTCATATCATCAACATATACTGCCACTATAGCAAATCCAGAATTGGATTTCTTAATGAACACACAAGGGCAAATAACATTGTTGATATACCCTTCTTTGATCAAATACTCACTGAGACGATTATACCACATTCGTCCAGATTGCTTCAGACCATACAATGATCGCCTTAATTTGATCGAGAGCATACCTCGTGGTTTATTACTTGTTTCAGGCAACTTAAGTCCTTCTGGGACTTTCATATAGATGTCAGTATCTAATTCTCCATATAGATACGCAGTGATGACATCCATAAGTCGCATGTCAAGTCTTTCTGAAACCACTAAACTTATTAAGTAACGAAACGTAATTGCGTCCATTACAGGAGAGTATGTCTCCTCATAATCAATTCCAGGTCTTTGAGAAAAACCTTGTGCAACGAGTCGTGCTTTGTATCTTGCGATCTCGTTTTTCTCATTGCGTTTCCTTGTGAATACCCATTTGTAACCCACGGGATTTACACTAGGCGGAGTTTGGACTACTGGTCCAAAAACATTCCGCTTTTCCAAGGAATTTAATTCTGCCTGGATTGCATCTTTCCACTTAGGCCAATCATGTCTCTGTTTGCATTCATCAACAGAGCGGGGCTCAATATCATCACTTAAGGTGATTTCAGTGGCTACTGCAAATGCAAACATATCATCGATGATTATTTCATTTCGATCCCACAATTCATTTGTACATGCATAATTTATGGAGATTTCTTTGCTTTCATGTACTTCTGTCTCTTTTAGGGACAGATGTCTCATCAAGGACATTTTCTTTTTCTGGAAGTCCAGAATGATGAATTGTGGATGTATCATTCATTTTCTCTTCCTGAATGATTTCATTTGGATTCAGTTGTGCCCTCGACTTTCTCTTTCGAGGAGCTGAATCTTTTGAACCTTGGGGTCTACCACGCTTCAGGCGTGCACCAGATGAATCATTTGCTGCCACTTTATTTTGTCCAACAGGGACATCAATTTTTGCAGGTGCATTTGCAGCTGGTATATGTGATTTTGTCACTTTCATAGCATCATTAAATGCATCTGGCATTTGATTGGCAATGCTTTGAAGATGAACGATCCTTCTCACTTCATTTTCACATTGAATGCTATGAGGAACAAAATGAGACAAGGTGGGAACAACCCATGTCAGCTCTTTCCGTTCTTCTGGAACGGTCTTTTCTCCCCCTAACAACGGGAAAATTGTCTCATCAAAGTGACAATCAGCAAAACGAGCTGTAAACATATCACCTGTCAAGGGTTCCAAATATCTAATGATAGATGGTGAATCAAAACCCAAGTAAATTCCCAGTCTACGCTGAGGTCCCATTTTAGTGCGTTGCAGCGGTGCAATAGGCACATAAACAGCACAACCAAAAACTCGTAAATGGGAAATGTTTGGCTGATGTCCAAACACGAGTTGTACTGAAGAGTATTGATGGTTGGCTACAGGTCTCAATCGAACCAATGATGCAGCATGTAAGATGGCATGTCCCCATGCAGAGACTGGCAATTTGGTTTTCATAAGCAGAGTGCGAGCTATTAACTGAAGCCGCTTGATCAATGCTTCTGCTAAACCATTTTGAGTATGGACATGAGGAACAGGGTGTTCAACATCAATGCCCAATGTCATGCAATAATCATCAAAGGTTTGAGACGTAAATTCACCAGCATTATCAAGTCGGATAGACTTAATGGGATAATCTGGGAACTGTGCTCGTAACTTAATTATTTGAGCAAGAAGTCTCGCAAAGGCTACATTCCGAGTAGACAAGAGACAAACATGTGACCATCGGGTAGATGCATCAACCAAAACCATAAAATATCGAAATGGTCCACATGATGGTTGAATAGGCCCACAAATATCCCCTTGAATTCTTTGCAGAAATGATGGGGATTCAGCATCAACCTTTAGTTGAGATGGTCTAATTACCAACTTCCCTTGAGAACAAGCTTTGCAAGGGTTATCATTTAAGGCAGCAATGTGTCTGCTCACTAATGGATGTCCATTAGAGTTGGTAATGATTCTACGCATCATGGTAGATCCTGGATGACCCAGACGGTCATGCCAAAGCATGTAAACTTTTGAATCAATGAACTTCTGGTTCATGACAGTATGTGATTCAATTGTCCTTATGTATGTATAATATAATCCACTCGACATACCATGCAACTTCTCCAATATACGCTTCTGGGTATCATTGGAGGTAATGCATAGATACTCCACATTTTCTGCACTTTTTGTTTCAATGTGGTATCCATTTAGACGTATGTCTTTGAAACTCAACAAATTTCGAGTAGATCAAGTAGCATACAATGCATTCTGTATGGACAATATTGTTCCATTTGGTAACATAATCTGGGCTTTCCCTGAACCTTGAATTACATCTGAAGGTCCTGATATTGTTGTTACCCCTACTCTTGTAGGTATTAAGCTTGAGAAATACTTTCGATCACGAAGTATTGTATGTGTGGTTGCACTGTCTGCAAGACAAATATCTCCGCCATTTCTCATGTTCTGAGAATAACCACAATTTTTATCCATGCTCTCTGAGTAAGAGAATCAGAATTAAAAGCAAGTTATAACAAGAAATTTACATGCCACTTTTATTGAATCTGAAAATACTACAAGTTCAGCATAATAAAAGTACATTAATGACTCAATCAGACCGATATACTTCATTTCCCCTTTCCACAATATAGTCTGAAACATCTAGATGAGTTGTGTTCAACTGCCCTGATAAGTCAAACACTGGATCAGGTATATCCATTGGTCTAGCCTGGTCGAGAAAGTTGGTCTCGACACCCTTCTCCTTGAGGGAGGCTTGATACAGATCCACTAGATGTTTTGGGGTACGACAAGTACGCGCCCAATGCCCATTGCCACCACACCTATGGCAGGCTCCTTCAGAGTTTCTAGGAGCATGGTTCATATGAGCTTTGCCTTTGTGGCGATTCACATTTTTGAAGCTCGGGCCTGAATTATGCCTCGGAACCTGGTTGTGAAACTGAACTCCATGGTTCTTGCCTTTCCTATTCCATCGACCTCGCTTGTGGCCACGTCCTCGTTTATGATTATCACCACCAGAGGATGTGGCGTTCACTTCGAGGGAAGCAGCATTCACTTCTGGGAATGGTGCAGATCCAGTAGGTCGGGAATGATGGTTTTTCATCAGGAGCTCATCATTCTGTTCAGCTACTAAGAGCACAGATATCAGCTGGTTATACTCAGTGTAGCCTCGCGCTCTATACTGCTGCTGCAGGAGCACGTTGGAGGCATGAAATGTGCTGAGAGTCTTTTCCAGCATATGATCTTCAGTAATAATATCCCCACAGAGCTTCATCTGAGAGGTAATTCTGAACAATGCAGAATTGTATTCTGCCACTGACTTGAAGTCTTGAATCCTCAGATGAGTCCACTCATAGCGGGCCCTTGGAAGAATCACCGTTGTCTGGTGATTGTATCTGTTTCTCAAGGCATTCCAGAGAGCTAACGGATCTTCAACCGTTAAGTACTCGCTCTTTAGCGCCTCATCAAGATGGCGGCGAATGAAAATCATGGTTTTTGCCCGATCTTGAGAGGATGAGTTGCTCTCTTCCCTGATGGTATCTCCAAGATTCCCTGCTTCCAAATGGATCTTGGTATCTAATACCCAGGTCAGATAATTCTTCCCGGTAATATCCAGGGCAGCAAATTCAAGCTTCGCCAAGTTCGTCATTTTCTTTTCTGAAAGAAAATGAGATGTGTAAGAACTTGCAATAATATGTATTCCTGAAGGAATATGATGTTAGAACTTCTGGTTCTTACAAATTTTTCATTTTGATCTTCAGGCCAAAATGATAAGCACTCGAAACTTCTGGCTCGAGATTTTCAGGATGAATGAGAAGGGCGATCGTACCGCACCATTCTCATTGAAATAATGTAATATAGAATGGGCGATTATTCCGCACCATTCAAGTAACAGGAAAATTAAATATGCAGAGCAGCGTGGGCGATTATACCGCACCACATAAAAATTGCAGTAAAATTAAATCTGCAGTCCAAGATAGGCGATGATACCGCACCGTCTTGGATCGCAGTAAGAATAAATTTGCAGTTCAAGATGGGCGATTGTACCGCACCATCTTGGATTGCAGTAGAATTAACATAAATAAATACTGGGTTAGTAATCAATCTCTACACCAAACAAGTAATCACAGATGTATGTAACCGTTAGTTGGAGGACTAAGAGCAGGCACGGAGCAAACAATTCGTCGCGAGGGTACACGGCGCAGTTGAGGCAGAGGAAGAAGATGAACAGTAAAAACCTTAAAGGAAACTTTTTTTTTTTTTCTTTCTTTCGTTCGTTCGGCGAAGAGAGATGAGAGAATAATTATATATAGAGACTCGTGCTGATAACGTGTTATAAAAGGGTTAAAGTTTGAGAGAATAACCTTTTAATGGTAGGTGCAAGGTAGATGTAAAATGCCACACTAAAACTATAGCACATGCAGATAACAAATAAAAGGCAGATGAATAGATGATGTTACTGATATTTTTCTCTAGTTTTCTTTCTTCTTATCTTTTCTGTTACATGAAAGCATATGAAGTGCTCTATTTATAGAGCAACTTCATACAGATGCATTAACTGCATTTTGAAACCTGTAACGCGTCTTCTGACAACACAATGCAATTTCCGCTTTCGTTTTCTACAAATGGAACTGTGGGCATTCAATGCCCATGAGACTTTTCAACAAAAATAGGAATTTCCTTCTTCTCATATAAGAAAGAGGACTAGGCAAATATATCACAAGCGCAGGTTAGCAAAGAGGTATCAAAAGGAAAGGTACGTTTGATGCAGTTCCATATTAAAGTGCGCCCGCGTGGGCTGAGCGTCACCAATTTCTGTGGTGACGGCTTCCAACAAAAGCCGCAAAACCCAGTCAGTGAAGAAGATCGACCCCTCTCTCTCCCTCCCTCCCCCAAATCTATCTCAAGGTCTCCTTCTCTCTAAAGACCAAAGCCTCCACCTTTTCTGAGACCTCTCTCTCTCTCTCTCTCTCTCTATAAATATCTGTGTGTTTATGCCATTTGTGTATAAAGCTTATCTTTTGGGGTTTTGGTGCAGATTTGTGGGGGCGTTCGCAGATCTAGAGTTTTTGATTTCGCGGTTTTAGGGTTTAAGAGGTTTCAAAATATGGCCACCCCCTATGCATTTCCCGTCACAGCTGCTCAGGTTCTCTCTTTCTCTCTCTATATCCTCTCTCTCTGTTATTCTCTTGCTCTGCCGCCGCTGAGGGTGAAATCGCCGTCGTGCTTGTGGTGCTTTAGGTGGGGACGTACTTTGTGACGCAGTACTACCAAGTGCTTCAGCAGCAGCCGGACTTTGTGCACCAGTTCTACTCCGAGGCCAGCACAATGGTTCGTGCCGACGGCAATTCCAGAGCCACCGCAGTTGCAATGCAGGTATTCTTTCTACAATTTCGTCACCAAGTGCTTCTTCATAAGTTTTATGTTTAAGTTCCTCTTAAAGTTTTCAACTTTTTCTGCAAATTAACGTCAAAATATGTGCTTTATGTCTTTTGGAGTAAGTCGAGTAAGTAGTTTGATGGGTTTTTGTTATTTTAGTTACCTTTATGTACACTGCGTCGGCTAAATAAGTTCCTGAGTTTGATCCCACTAGTTGCAGATTGTGACATTTGTGTATCTAGCTTGGAGATACCTCATTTTATTGCTGTGTGAGATGCCGCATTGTTTTTTCTTTTCTTTGTTACTCCTAGTTTGAAAAAAGAAGTATGCCTATTGGGTTCATTGCTTCTAAATTCACTTGAATTTGCAGTTTTATGGGTGGCCTTTTAATTAATCATGTTGATAACCGTTTCCTTTTTACAGCTATAAAAATGTTAAAATTGAAACTAACCTGTTGATGTAATAGGCCTATACATGCATCTATCATCATTTTTCGTACTCTCGCACCCCCAGTCCATCAGACAATTATTGCTTGACATGTTCAGTCATTATTTTCTAGTTACAAGCAATTAATTGATTCCACTTGTCAGCATAGTTTATATATTTTGAGTGCTGGTATATTTGATACTCAAGTTTATTCTTTCTTTCCTTGTATGCAACAGCAAATCCATGATCTTGTTATGTCATTCAATCTGACTGCATTCGAAATCAACAAAGCAAATTCCTTGGAATCCTGGAACGGAGGTGTTCTTGTTCTGGTTGAAGGCTACCTTGAAATGAAAACTTTCACTGGGAGGAGGAAATTTGCACAAACATTTTTCCTTGCACCTCAGGAGAGAGGTTATTTTGTGCTGAACGATATATTTCACTTTGTTGATGAGGAACCGATTCATCATCATCCAGCAGTCTTATTAGCCCAAAACAATCTTGACTCCAAGCTAAGTGCTCCTGCTACAATTTCGCAGCCAGGTATTTTAATGCTTCATGATTTACGTTGATTTGAAGGATTCCTTTGTCAGTAGGCATAATAAAATCTGCTAATTTTGGAGAAAGCATGTGACTATTACTAGAAAAGTGATGTGGAGTTTGTTGATTTTATTTTTGCATTTATGTACAAGAGTTTGGTATTTGAAAACAAAGAATTTTATGTAGGACAACAAAACCAATTCTATAATTAGCAATAGAAAGTGTGCTGGTTGAATGGCAATGTTTACTTCATCTGAAACCATATTTATGCATGATTATGGCTCATCCTTCAGTGCCATTTCAAAAGAAAGTTCTTTTAAAATTCTTGGAGTTGAAAATACCTTTCTGAAAATTTTAGTAATTTATTTTGATTTGGTAGTATTATAAGTTTCATTTCAACGTATAAAAGAACCGTCTTTTTTAGTAATTAGCTGTTGGAACTGGTGATTTTGCAGTGGCTAACTATTATGTGGGTGGAGAGATTCAGACAAGAGACTTTGTCGCTCCTGCTGTCAAAGAAAATGGTCCAGTTGAAAGTTATGGCTTTGCAGAGCAACAGTTGCAGCAAGTTGTTGAAACTGAGAACTTGTTGGATGATCGTGCTGTAGAGCAATCAAATGGTGCACTTCAAAGCACGCCGAATACCATACAAGATCACCTGCATGCATCTGTTGAGGAACCTGTTGGAGAGCCTCAAAAGCAGACCTATGCTTCTATAGTATGCACCTGAATCTGTAACTAATTTTTTTTTCACATAAACACATACATACATACATATATATATATATATATATATATATATATATATGTATGTATGTATGTATGGAAGGTTCTGCTCATTATTGTGACCAATCTTGTCTGCTTGATTTTTTTGATAGTTACGCGTTGCCAAGGGGCAACCTGTGCCTTCTATAGCTCCCCAGCATTCATCTAATAAGAATGCACCAATGGCTTCAAACTGGAATCACTATCCTCAGTCCACTGCTCAGCAATCCATTTCATCATCTAATACATTTGAAAGGCCTGTAGCAGAGACAGCAGATGAGGTTGCCGCTCTAGAAGATGAAGGTGAACATCTGGGCTTATTTTAATGAGTTCTTTGAGAATTGTTGCTTACAATTTTCAGTTGTAAAAAATTGTCGTCTAGTTTAATTTTTTTCTTAGTTTCACTCTCTTGTTCAGTCTAATAAATTAACATATCGGCAGTTTAATATGGACTTCAACAGTTTTATTTAATTGATCTTTTTATTTTTTTTTGTCTTCTATGAATGCTTTTAGGTGAAATAAAGTCTGTTTATGTAAGAAACTTGCCGACTACTGTGTCCCCATCTGAAGTTGAGGAGGAATTTGTGAATTTTGGAAAACTAAAGCAGCCGCCTGAAGGAGTGGTCATTAGGAGTCGCAAGGTTCGTGCTCTTAGATTTTTGCATTCTTTTATTCCCTTAAGTTCCTCTCCAGATGTATCATTTATACCAGTTTGAAATTAGGCTTTTTAGCCAAAATGGTCCCTGAGATTGGCATAACTCCTTACTTTGGTTCCTGATATTTAAAATCGATAGAACTGTCTTTTGAGTTTGTCCACCGTCAATCATTTTGGTTAGTACGTAAAAAATATCCGTTAAATGAGGATAAAATGACAAAAATACCCTCAATTTTTGTCAAATCATTTTGCCCTGCCCCATTGTTTATTAACTTGAGGGTATTTCTGTCATTTTGGTCCTTATTTAACAGAGATTTTTCACGGAAGGACCAAAATGATTGACGGTGGACAAACTCAGGGACCACTTCTATTGATTTCAAATCTCAGGGACCAAAATGTGGAGTTATGCCAATATCAGGGACTATTTTGGCCAAAATGCCTTGAAATTAGTAAGCTAAAATATTCCATTGTTGTGCAGGATGTTGGTGTTTGCTATGCGTTTGTTGAATTTGAAGATATTACCGGTGTTCAGAATGCCGTCAAGGTCCACGCATGAAACCATTAATACAATGAGTGCTATTTGCGAAATTTGAATTTTAATTGAAGATTTTACCAAAGTTTCCTTTCAGTATCAATTGAATTTAATGTTGGAGATGGAGACAAACTTTTTAGTTACATTCCTCCCACAAGTCCGCTTCCCGAGTCTTTTATTGATTTTTTCTTTTTATTTTACATAGGCTGGTAGTGTTCAAATTGCTGGACGACAGGTATACATTGAAGAACGGAGACCAAACAGCAACATCCCGTCTCGAGTGGGAAGTATGTTTCTTATATATCTTATTAAAATTCTGTCATCTGTTCTCGCTTACTATCTGGGCGATTGCATTGAAAATACTGCAACATGTATTCCGATGATTGCCTAATCCTGTTTCTTATGGCCATGGATGTGATATAGTGACATCATTATATTGTGTGACAATTTTTTAATGACTTCATAATGGTCTCATTTCACCATCTATGGCTGCTGTATTTAATAATTGGCAATTAGCAACGTTGTTAGTGTCATCCACTTTCCTGTGCTAGTTATCTGGCGAAAGAAACTCTGATACAATTCGTTGTTAAACCCTTGTCAATTTTGACTGCTTAATGTGATACCTTTAAGAGATATTTGAGCGTTGTTTCTGATCAAATTGTTATGGCATAACAAGCTCTTACGCTCCAAGCTTCACATTAAGATATGCTCTTAATGTAATCTTATTGCTATTGAATTGTTGTCTGGACAGGAAGGGGAAGAGGAAGGGGCAGCTACCAAGCAGAGGCACCGAGGGGTCGTTTTGGTTCTCGGAGTTTTGTGAGGGGAGGTGGCTATGACGGAGGTGACCAGGACTACAGCCGACCAAGGGGAAATGGCTACTATAGGCCAAGCCCTCGACAAGACAGAGGGAACTCGGGTTATCAATCATCAAGAAGCGGACAAAATTCATCGGAGTTCACTAATTAAGATTATTCTACAGCGAGAGAAGTAAATTTTTGGGTCAGCAGGTATAACTCTAATTGGTTGCAAAAACTACTGGTATTCCTTGGTGTTGGTTTAGCTTTAGATGTATTGGGCATGTCCATCATATTTTTCTAAGTAGGAGTTGCTTGGCATTGGATTTCATAAATTTAAATAGGTTTTGCAATTTTGACCTCATATTTTCTTTGGAAAATCCTCCATGGTCTCTCTTATTGATGCAGTTAATTAAAATTCATTTGATTGATATATTTTTCTCTAATTTTGCCTATTATTTTCTTTATCAACGGGACGGGAATTCAAACTTTAACAGTACTTGGGTCCTAAGTAAGGATTCCGTTTCCTTGCCTAATGATAATAAAACGCGGTAAGGTGCCACTTGCATGCGAATAGAGTCACACAAGGCGCAGCGCCAGCCGAGACCAGTCGTTATGTGGGTGTTGATGCCTTCTCATTAGTTGTATGTAATGTTAGCTTCTGTTACACGAATTGATATATAGATTCTGAACGAAATTGAAACTTTATTCCAAAAATTACTTCGATTTTTTATTTTTATAGTTACAAAAAGCACAATTTCACCATAAAATGTTCACTTAACCGTTCTGAAAGTGAAATGCATCTACGTACAGCATTAGAACTTATTCACCAATCCAGCAATCTGTGTTAGCAATTCAGGCGTTTCCAACGCTCACCGCTCCTCCTTGTACAGGAGGCACTTGGATGTGAGCTTGCGTTACGCTGTCCTCCTCATCTTCTTCATGTTCCCAGAGGAACTTAGCGTAGGCCGCAAGAATATAGCTAAAAAGATGGAACAAAATGTTAAAAGGTCATTTAATCCGATCACGCAAGCTATATTATCTTGTATACGATTAGAGATTTACTGGCAATCAAATATTTTGAGACAAATCCAATCTAAATGGCGATCTAGAGGATCGGGTGACCGAACAAATTCAAGAACCTATTCTCTCTGCCAATTACATTACTATACATTTGCAGAAGACGTTTCTGCAAGATCATTCATTAGAATCTCTGAGATCATGTAAAAATATGTACCTATCTTCAGGATTAGCTTGAACAGCTCGCTCAAAGTACGACAGTGCCTTCTTACTGTCATGATGAAGTTCCCACACCAGTGTAGCATATTGTGCCATGATCTCACCGTCCCCAAGATCAGTTAGTATTGCCCGCAAATAGTGCTCCTCTGCTCCTTGAAGATCTCCTTTGGACTGTAACCAGTCACGATAACGTTAGACAAGTATGAAAGAGAGCAATGAGATCATGTCCAAACGATCAATCACAAAACAAAATATGAAATAAATCGATATAATAGGGAAAGCATATCTGCAGTAGCTTCATATTTTTGGTAAGTAGAGGTTGTATAAAAAAGCCGAATGATAGAGAGCAGAATGAACGTTTCTCACCTGCCACAAGAACTGAGCATAATTTCTTAGCAACAAAGCATTGTCAGGGTTCTCTTCAATCATCATCTTGTAATTCTCCTCGGGGTTGTCACTCCTTGAGTCAGCCACTGCCGTATCAGGCACACTATCGCCAGCGACATCCTGCACCTGTTCCACAGGGCATTATATCATTTACAGTAATGTAAGCATTCTCAAATGCCATCATATCTTCAACCAGAAAATAAAAGACCAATAAAGCACCTCAATCTCATCACGACATGCTTCATCATCTTCCGAGTCATCCTCTATTTCCCAAAGAAAACTAGCATATGCTGCAAGAACATTGCTGCAATCCAGAAACAAATTATTAACTTTCAGTTGTGCTAAATTGCATTCTGATCATGATGTTTTTACTTTGCATCACTTCGGTGAACTGTTCTCGAATTTGTACAAAACCCAACCAATTCGAAGTACAAATCCAGATTTTTTGGTGTGAAAATAGATTTCTGTTTTTCTTTGGAGAAAGATGTAATCAAGACTCATCTTTAAGTCCCAAGAGACAAACCGACAGCTTCCCCATAACTGTAGGGTCCCAAGACACATTCTTTGGAGGATTTTAGAGAGAAAAGGAGTACGAGTAGCATATATCCAAGCTATAAAGGATATGTATTATGGAGCAAGGACTGCCATAAGAATTCATGAAGGACAAACCGAAAGCTTCCCCATAACTGTAGGGTTACACCAAGACTCATCTTTAAGTCCTTACCTTTTTGCATTGGTAATGGATGAGTTAACGGGACATATTCAAGATGATATTCCTTGGTGTATGCTTTTTGCAAGCGATATAGTGTTGATAGATAAAACTCAGGAAGGAGTAAATGCGAAGCTTAACCTTTGGAGAGAAGTGTTGGAATCTAAAGGTCTTTGCCTAACAAAATATATGGAGTGCAAGTTCAGTGCAAACAGAAGTTCAAATGAGTTAGGGTTGAGGATTGGAGATCAAGAAATATCAAAGAGCGACTGCTTTTGCTACCTAGGATCTATCTTGCAAAAGAACAGAGAGTTGGATGGAAACCTCAAGCTCAACCATAGAATACAAGCTGGACGGATGAAGTGAAAGAGTGCATCCGGCGTTTTGTGTGACCATAGTATGCCACTGAAGCTCAAGGGAAATTTTTATAGGATGGCAATAAGGCCAACAATGCTTTATGGCACGGAATATTGGGTGGTGAAGCATCAACACATACATAAAATGGGTGTAGTAAAGATGAGAATGCTTCGTTGGATGTGTGGGCACACAAGAAAGGATAAGATTACGAATGAGGATATTCGAGATAAAGTAGGAGTAGCTGAAATTGAAGGAGAAAATCGGTTATGGTGGTTTGGACATGTGAAACAAAGGCCTATTGACGCTCCGGTTAGAAGATGCGATTACGGGACAGAGGTTTAGGCCCGAAGGGGTAGAGGAAGAAATAGGAAGACTTTGGAAAAAACTCTAAGAAAAGACTTAAAGTGCTTGGATCTAATGGAAGACGTGGCATAGAACCAAGCGCAATGGTGTTCTAGGATTCATACAGCCAACGTTGTTGTTGTAATCAAGAAAACGATACCTGTCGTGAGGACTAGCTTGAGCTGCACGTTCAAAGTAACTCAAGGCTTTATCTTGGTCATGACGGAGTTGCCAAACCAGCTCAGCATACTGACATAAAGCCTCACCATCTGAAGGATTCGCTAGTGTAGCACGAAAATAGAACTCTTCAGCTCCATCAAAATCTCCCTTAGCCTGCCATGAAAGGGTTCAGCAAATTGCACAAGAATTAGAAATCAAGCTTTGTTCTGTAAACATTAACAAAGGCTTAGACGTTGCCTGCGACAACCAGAATCTTACACAGATTTGAACACACATATTTAGATATTGACACTGTAATTGGAAAAAGACCCAAAATTTGTTGGGATTGCTTTGATCAGTGGATCAGAAACATAACATCTGTATATAGCACAATCGAGAATGGAAAATTGATTGGATATGTCTCTCAGTTCTACCATTTCTTAATTCTAAATAAAGCCCTAATCACAAATTTAAGCACAACCAAGAAGGGGCAAAGAAAGAAGAAAATAATAACAAAAAGAAGACATCTTTGAACAAAGAAATCTAAATCTTTACCTCTAAAGCTTGACCATACTTCCTAAGGAACAAAGGGTGGCAGGGATATTCATCAACCATCCGCTTATAATACTCTTCCGGGTTGCCGTTCTCATCGACATTTTCCATAGATAAATCATTATCCCAAGCATCACAACCAAAACCAGCACCACCAACCCCAAGCCCTGTTGCAAGGTACATGGGAGGACTGACAGGTGTTCTTACTTCTTCGTCAACACGCAAAGTCCGGATCGCCTTCAAACCTTCCACTTCCTCTTCACCCTTCTCTTCAATCAATCGCATCTTCTTCTCAAAGCTGAAGCCTCCAAGCCCTGTCACGTCTATGCTATCTCCTATTGTAATACACCTCTCCAGTGGTTCTTGTTTTGAATCTTGCCTCCGAATCATTTCATCATGAAACTCACTTGCCTTGTTAAATATATTAAAAGAAGGAGCTGTTTCCAGCATTGCGTTGTGATCATGTGTATATGAAGACTTTAATGGTGCAACTGAATTCCTAAACTCTTCCATGTCACAAAAACTATAGACTAGCCGTCCTTCTAAGTTTCCGTCAGACAGAACTCGCCGAATGCCTTCCAAGCTTAAACTTTCAGATTCTTGATTAAATTCTGGGAACCCAGAAGCAGAATGCGAGTTTGGAGAAGAAGAGTTGCATGAAAAAGATGTTTCAGTGACTGGGGTTGATGAGCTTCTGAGGTGCATTTCAACAAGCTTTATAAAACTAGTATTCTTTTACTTGTTTGAGGTTACAATTTCTGTGCCTCTGACCTGTAAATTGAAACAAATATTGAAATTAATCAGAGCCATTCATTTAAGTACCAGATCATGTTCAGTTGCCTTTGCTAATAACCAAGGGAACATGTAGTCTTTTCTTTATTCGGGCAACACTCTAATTAACTAATCTAAAAGCCGGGGAGAAGGATTCGATCGTGAGTGCACGAGAGAGTACACTGCTCTAACCAAAGAAAGAAATCGTATCATATGCAAGTGAAATTGTGACTCCCCATTTGTTTATGCAGTACTGTATAATTTGTATACCGTCATTTCTTATTCATCCAAAGAAAGAAAGAAGAAGATGTGATTTCAGGTATAAAGAAAGCAACAACATATCAGTTTGGTCCCAATCCCAAAATCAAGGGAAATGATTTTCGCATGTTTCTCCTTGTGCACACCCTTGTTTAAAAATGTCTCTTGGTTCTTGTGTATTTATTCGATTCAAAAACCATAACTTAACACGAGTCTGCACCATGAAAATCACATCCCTAATACCAAAACCCAACACGCAACAAGATGCACGTGATTCCATGAATACAGATTGTAAAATTGGATGTCTCCAAACGAATCGAAAACATGAAATTCACCACAAATTTGGGGAAGCTTGTGAACAAATCCCCCTACCCTCATCTTTTCTGATAAATTTATTTCTGGGTTACGGGGCTTGAGTTCTAATCAAGTCATTGAATCAAATAATAGTCGTTTAAACCAATTTATTCATCCACTATATCTTGTATTTAATAAGTAGTTTCAAAGGCATACCTGTCTCTGTATCTCCCTTCAATTTTGCTGTCTGCAAGCTTCCTTGATGAAATGAGAGGGTGAGGGTGATCGGGGTGGGGTTTAAGTACCCATTGCAGTCGCAGATATTTTTTTCCCTTCTTTTATTTTTTATTTTATGGTAAAACAAGTTGAATTTGTCATTCAAGGATGTGGACATGTGAGAGAAACGTAAGCTGCGCCGTAAACTAGTATTTCACTGTGAGCTTTTGTTTATTGGTTTGGAAGGATATATTTTTCAATGTGTCTAAAACACAGTACGACACATCATGTGTTATATAAATGATGAGATTTTTGTGTTAAAAAAATTGATAACATACAATATAAAATTTTCCAACAATTATAACAACCCATGATACACTACTTTTGTTACCAGTAAAAAAAAAAAATTCTTTGCTCAAAAAGACAGCAAGCTGTGCCACGTGTACTTCCACAGTTTCCTGCCACAGGTATGGTGTCTCTAAATTGATGTCTCTTATGTGTCCCTTTTCTATTATTTTGATATCTGTCCTGAATTTTAACCTCAAATTTAACCGCGTTAATCTTTCAAGAATGAATTTAAAAAAAAAGTAAAAATTGATAATTAAAAAAACAACACATTCTCGATGGTCATTCACCGCCGGCAAAGCCTCATTTACTCTTCCCTCTCTTTCCGATGAACCCACCCACTGATTATTAATTTTACTTCTTGGGTTTCCTTTCCCCTCTTTTGTGGGTTCACTTTCCCTTTCATATGTAACCTGTAAACTTTAATAAAACCTAGGGTTAACGTTACAAGGTTTTGGCGACATGCACACGTGGTATTTTTTAAGAACCGGTGTTAGTAATAGTTCAGGATTTTACCTGAAGAAGCCGTTACACAGATTGAAGCATCTTACTTTGATCTTCTACTCAATGGAAACCTTATGTTCTCTTCTAGTAATGGATCTAGATTTTATCTCAGAAAATGGAACCAACTTTCCTTGAGCAGGGACCAAGTATATATAGACATCTATAGACATCTCATCATAATTGCCTCCTCCCATTAAGGATGGCAGTTTGATAACTGCAAGCATTACGATTGTCTTTCGATCATGGGGTGTTTCTCTACTTCATCACGCAATCCTTATGGTCCTACATTATAGGAGATTCAATTAACCAAGTCATTAACTCCTAACTGAACTCTAGTGTCTGATATGGATAATTAACCTTAACTATAATTAGTAAAATCCAAATAAGTTCCACCATTCTCACACTTTGGATTATACTAATTATATATGTATAATTATCACATCCCTTCAATAGAGTTCAATTCCTTAGTGATCACATGAGTTAATACATAGTCAAATTGTCTCCTTACACATTAGTCATGATCAGCTTGTAAAATCGAACTCCAGAAAATCTTGCATAACATCTTAGTGCAAGCACTCTGAAATTACAATTTTCTTTACTTATCACACATGATGAAATATTCACATTCTGAAGAATGAGAGCTCTTCCTCATGCTCCCACTTAATCACCCTCATTCATTCTTAGTCTTGGCATTCAATTGCTTCCTTGATATTTATAGTGTATATTTGTATATACATATAAATTATAAGCAAAATCCCATAAACCATAATCAGCAAACTTAATCAATGCAGTAAACATATGTTCACATCAGTTCATACATGAGAAGGCAACTTAAAAACATGAAATTATGAACTGGAAAGCCTAAAAAGACATACTGACTTTCACTCCCACGTTTCTGCTGATTCAAAGGATTCCAAGATTCCCATGTTCGCCACATGCCCTTTGAAAACTCCCACTGGTAAAAGTTTTGTAAGAGTATCAGCTACCATCAAGGTTGTATCAATAGGTTCAATAGATACAACACCTGCTCGAACATTATCTTTGACTGACAGATATTTCACATCCATCATTCGAGTAGTTGAAGACCTCTTGTTGTTCTTGGAATATAGCATAGCTGAATTATTATCACAGTAGATCAATAAAGGTCTCGGTACTATGTCAACAACCTTCAAGAATGAAATCATATTTTTCAGCAACATTCCTTGTTCCATGGCTTCGAAACAAGCTATGTATCCTACTTGCATTGTGGATGTTGCAAGTGTCTTTTGTTTGGCACTCCTTCATGATACTGCCCCTCCTGCCAAGAAAAATATGTATCCACTGGTGGATTTTCGATCATCTTGATAACCTGCAAAATCAGAATATGTATACCCAAAAAGCTCTAGATTATCAACTCTCTTATACACAAGCTTGTAAGTCTTGGTTCTTTGCAGATACCTCATCACCTTTTTAGTTGCTACCCAATGTTGTTTCTCAGGATTGGACTGAAATCTCCCCAAAACACTGATTGAGAATGCTATATCAGGTCTTGTGCACACCTGAATGTACATTAAGCTCCTCACAAGTGATGCATACAGTTTATTTTGCATATTTTCCCTTTCCATATTGTTTTTGGGACATTGATCTTTGTTGAGTTTGTCTCCCTTTCCCATTGGTACTTCTCCTTTCGAGCAACCTTGCATGTTGAATCTCTTCAATACTTTATCTATGAAAGATCTCTGCGACAATCCCAAAAGCTTCCTTTTCATGTCCCTGGTTATTTCTATGCCAAGGATAAATGATGCTTCACCTAAGTCTTTCATATCAAAAGTCTTGGTAAGCAATCCTTTGGTCTCCTTGAACAGATTCATATCGTTGCTAGCAAGAAGAATGTCATCGACATACAGTACAAGAAATATGACTCTTGAACCACATACCTTTATATATATGCAATCATCAACTTTATTCTCTATAAAACCAAAAGCTGTTACCTTCTCATCGAACTTTAAAAACCATTGTCTCGATGCTTGTTTCAATCCATAAATGGATTTTTCTAACTTGCAGACCATTCCTTCCTTCCATTCTTCAATAAAACCAAGTGGTTGGTGCATGTATATGTCCTCTTGTAATTCACCATTCAAGAAAGCCGTCTTTACGTCAATTTGATGAAGTTCTAGATCATAGTGCGCCGCTAGAGATAGTACTATTCTCAGTGAATCTTTTGGTGACATAGGAGAAAATGTATCAGCATTTGAGTCCCTTTTAGTCTTGAACACCCATTTACATCCAATTGGCTTTATATTTGCATTCAATTCTACCAACTTCCAAACTGAGTTTTACTCATTGAATACATTTCCTCTCTCATTGCTTCCTGCCAAAACTCAGTTTTGTTGCTGTTAATGGCTTTATCAAATGTCAATGGATCATCATCACAACCTTCTTCATGTTCCACTTCATGTAAGTACAACAAAAAATCATTTGGAATAGCTAACTTTCTTGCTCTCTGAGACACTTGATAGGAGCATATTCATGCGACTTAAATGGCTTGTTCTCGTGCATTTACGTTATGTTTCTTTAGTTATTTTAGTACTTTAAGCTATTTTCGTGTGTTTGTAGGTCCAAAGGGCTAAAGGAACAAAAAGATGCATTTTGGAGACTTTTGGAGCACTTTTGGGCTAAGGATGGATAGCTTATGCTTGGAGCCAAAGTGTTGGACGAAATTGAAGACCTAATTGAAGACCAAAGTGTTGAAACCTTGTTCCCTTTAGTTTTAGGACATTTAAAACCATTCATATTCTCCCATTGCACATGCATTCCCTTCATAAATAATTCACATGCATTCATCATCATTCCCCCTTTAATCAGCACATGCATCTCCCATTCCCATCAGATTTCCATCATATTCACATGCATTCCATCCTTTAAAACATTGCACATGCACTCCCTTTAATTAATTAAGCCACATGCATTCCCATCCATTTCATCATTGCAGCCAACACATGCTTTCACATGCATTTTCAGATTGTCCCCTTGCACATGCAGCCACATATTCATTGCACATGCAATTCCAACCCACATGCATCCTTTAATCATTCAAACATGCAGCCACATTCCCTCCTAGCTGTCATGTTCCCCCCATTTCACCTATAAATAAGCATCCATTCTCATTCATTCTTCCTTACACATTTCAGTCACAAACACCATCCTTCCATTTTCACCACTCCCCAAACCATTCACACCATCAAACTATCCTTAGACCTTGTGCTACAACGAAGAGGAAGATAAGAGTGCCTAAACGTTCATACAATTCAAGTTTGAGTTGTTGGAATGTTTAGGTGTTTCTTTGATTTCAAAGTTATGAGGAACTAAACCCCCCTTGGTTAGGGGGTGATTCGAAATATATGTTTATGCTTGCATTTTAATTTGATTACTTCTAATTGCGTTTCATAAGTTGTGGATTCAATTTGTTTAACTGTTTGATTGATAACTTATTTATGTATGTTTATTGAGAGTGCATGCTTAATTTTCATGCATGAATATGACGCTAGAATATAAGTGAGTTTCACCTAATAGTTACGAACTTATATTCACAAGTAGTGGAGGTTGCTTATAAACAATCGCGTTAAACGAATTCTTGGCATAAGTTTCATGCAATCCATAGTAACGAATGCCTCGTCAACACTTATAATTTTCATAGAGCGTAATGATTCTTGCTTGTACCTCTTCTATGCATTCATGTTGAGGACTTGTGAGGAATGTTTTGAATTGTCGCATGCATCATCCAATTCAATAACGTTAGGAAGATTTGAAGGTTAATTAGTGCATCACGGTTAACTTGGGGTGTTGAGAATTCATGGTTTATTGAAATGCAATTGGAAATCATTTTATTATGTAAGTATAACATGTATGGAGATGAACCCCTTAGCTAGGTTCCCATCCATTCAATTCCATCTATTTCATATTTACATTCTGTTTTAAATTGTAATCTGTGCATTTTATTTAATTTCGTTAAAACCTAAATCCCCCTTTACTTTATTGTCTAATTTAGTTAGAAAGTGTCTTAGTTTGTGTTTATAAGAGTTTTGATTCATTTTGTTACACAAATTCGTCCAAATTCACCAAAGTGCTCAAAACTGCCCAGAAAGTGATTTTAAGGCAGTTTTGAGTGTTTTGGGTGATGTTTGAGTCTTTTGGTTTGTTTTAGTGTTTTAAAGTTTAGTTTTGCATTCTTTGAGTCTTAGTTTATGTTTCTAACTGTTTTGAATCAATTTATTTCTTAATTTCGTCCAAATTTGTGTTTGTGCTCAAATCTGCCCAGAAAGTGGTTTTTAGGCAGATTTGAGTGTGTTTGTGATGTTTTGAGTCTTTTGGTTTGTCTTAGTGTTTTAAAAGTTTAGTTTTGCATTCTTTGAGTCTAGTATAGTGTTTTATATTGTGTTTTTACGTTTTTGAGTCAAATCCAAGTGATTAACAATCCCTCCTAATCCCCGGTCTAGAACGATCCCTACTTATACTTATACTACAATTGTCAAAAAGAGGGTTTAATTTGTAAGCGTATAATTCTCGCATCAAATTTTGGCGCCGTTGCCGGGGATTAGCAACTTTGCTAATCCTTTGGATTGTTATTTTCGTTTTCTTATTAGTTTTAGTTTTAGTTTCTGTTAAGTATTTTAGTTTTTGATTTGTGTTTTGTTTGTTGAAATCAAGTACTAGAGAAGCACAACATGGCACTTGATAATGCTTCTCTTTTGTCACAGCTCATGGAAAGGTCCCACATGCAAAGAGTTGGTACATTTGATCTTCAATCAAGGAATGATGGGTTTTCCAATACTTACAATTCGGATTGGAGTGATCATTCAAACTCTATGTGGTGGGAACCTCAACATGTTCAACAAGAAGGATATTGGCAGCCATATGAGGAGTTCTATTCAAGACCTATGCAGCCACCACAACCTCATATTCAATATGCCCAACCAAACTCAAGTTCATCAATAGATTATAATCAAAAGCTTAATGAATTACTTTGTTTGGTGCAGGGCTCACAAAATCAAGACAATGAGGCTCAACAAGGAGGATATTGGCCGTCATATGAGGAGTTCTATTCAACGCCTATGCAGCCACCACAACCTGCCCAAAGCGATATAGGTAATTCAAGTGATAATGATAAGATTTTTCAATTACTTACTACTTTGACGCAGGGAGTCCAAACTCAAAACAAAGAGAGCCAAAATCAAGACAAAAGGTTGGACCACTTGGAAAAGCAAATTGGGCAGATCGCGGAGTTCGTAGGACAATTTCGAGACCAAGGCGAACTCCCTAGTTCAACCATTGCAAATCCGAAGGGAGAATTTGAGACCGCCAATGCTTTCATGTTGAGAAGTGAAAAGGAGGTTGGAACGGACCCTCAACCATCAAAATCAAATCACAAGGAAGAGGAATACACCCAACCCACGGAAAGGGTGGAAACACCTTTGTCGGAGGCACCTATTGCTCCTACGCCATCTAATTCAAGTAAGGTTGTTCCAAATTTAATTAGTTCTAACCCCATTCCACCTAATATCCCTATTCCTTGCAGGTACATGAATTCCAAGGAAGAAGAAAGTGAAAAAGACATCTTGGAAGCACTTCCAAAGGTGCAAAGTAGGGAATATCATGAATTCATCAAAGAGGACGGTCTTGAGGCAAACAACCCCAAAGAAGTTGAATTTTATGACACAAGACAAGGACCAATCCTCACATCAAATCTGTCCAAGGGCAAAGTTCCTGAAATGTTCAAAGAAGATGTGTTTATCCTTGAGTTCATGTCGGAGCACATAAGTAAGCCACCTCCTCCAATTTCAATTTTCTTTTATACTAACATGTTGTTAATGATTCAGGCATCCAATCTTGAATTTAAACCATTACCGGATCATTTCAAGTATCACCGCCCATTCAAAGATAAATTCCATGCCGATTGATTCAGAAAAAAAAAAAAAGAAAAAAAATAAAATAAAATAAAGCAGATGTAACTTTCACAAAGGTCGTTTGCTTGAAGCCCCACTACGTGGCACCACTCTAGAGGCGGGAGGCATCTGAGCGGGAGGCATCGGAGCGGGAGACTTTGAAGATGGATCATTCGAGGCCTCAACACTTGGTGGAACACTTGACGAGCCAGGAAAAATGTGCCTCTGGAAGAAAGCCGCAAGCCTTTGACGGTCACTTTGCATTCGACCATTGGATTCTTGCAGCTCATCAAGCTTCCTCTTCATGCCCGACGAATAGTTATTTGCAAGCACATGCAAACTTCTATTCTCGTACTTAAGCAGTTTGATCTCTTGCTTAAGCCTTTCCACCTCCGCCATCAAGGATTCAACCTGACGGGAGCGGGCAAGCAGGCGTTGGCCCATGTTGGACACAGAACTCGCACACTGAACACTAAGTGCGAGGGACTCTTGAACGGCCAACTCATCGGACCGTCCTGACAGCAGCCTACTATCTTTTGGAGTGAGGAGGTTCCTAGCTACTATTGTAGCTGTTGTGGCGTCCTGCATCACGGAGTCTTCACCTGTGAGAGGACCGTTAGAAGATAAGAAAGAAGGGCGCCATACGTTACCTTGACGCGGCGCGCCCGTATCACTGCTGAGACTCAATTCTAAGCTAAGGTTCGATGGGTTTGCCATTTTTCAAAAGTGTTCAAAGAAATGGGGTGGATGGAGTTAATTCTCAAAGGGCCGGAGTCGATTTTCAAGAATGGGAAATCTTCAGAGTGTGTTTGTTGTGGTGATCGATAGCTCTATAAAAAGCCAAGGCGACGCGTTCTCGGCTTTTCAGAAGACGCGTTCAACTTTGTCAAAAGATTTCTTCTTTTCAGACAACACGTGGAGGCCATCATCGCAACTACACACCTTTAGCCGACAAGCGCAAAGTCCGGCGACGCTTTCTCTGCTTTTCAGAAAACGCGTGCAGCTTTGTCAAAAGGAGCCGCATCCGCACGACTACGTGTCGTTCAGAAAGCGAAGGGACGTCGCTCAGAAATCGAAGGGGCGTCGTTCAGAAATCGAAGAGGCGCCACTATTTCAAAAAGCCGGATTTGCGGGATCAAAACGTTTGTCGACAAGGGTAAAAGAACAATACCACCACTTGATATTATCTCTATATATGTCGACCTTCGTCTTTTATGGCAAGGCAAACCTGAAGAAAATGCCCAACTCTCCCTCACCTCTGAGGGTGCACTTCCAGCAAAGCCTTTCGAAATACTCAATTCTTTCTTCTTCCCCAAAGATGATACCAGATGCCTGGAGTACAGATGACCCAGGAGGAAATGGCGGATTGAAGTGTGCTGATTCCTTCACCGCTTCTTCAAAAGCAAAGGTATCTCATATCATCAAGGTCAAAAGCAAAAGTATCTCATATCATGCTCTTTCCCTGTCTTTTTCTTTGTCCTTGTTCTTACTCGCATGGCAAAGTGAAAGAAGCAATCAGCCGGCACTTGGAGTCAGTCTTCCGATCTGGATCAGACTGCCTGGAATTTATTCCTGATTGCTTACCTAGCGTTGCTCTCGAGTAGTCATCTTCAACGGTTGATACACTTCTAGAGAAGGGACCACTCCTGCAAAGATTGAACAAAGAAACAGATAAAAGGGGAAAGCTCAGACCTCCGGGGGAGACCAAAAGAATCCTGCTGCCCAGTTCAAGAGTAGCACAAAGGAAAATCAACGATGGGAGGAAACCAGTTCAAGAATGAGCCTGTGGAATCACAAAGATCAAAGCCTCAATGCAATCACCAAGGAGAAGAGGGAATTTACACTCCATAACCAGATTTGCGTCCCTAAACTCTTCTCTTTGTTAATTACATTCTGCCATGTTTAGTATGTTTAGTTGCTTTTTGTGTGTTTACTTATGTTTTGTGTGAATCTATGCTTAAAACATTGAGGACAATGTTTGATTTAAGTGTGGGGGGGTAACTAATGTTGTTAATGCAAATTCGTGGGATTTTATCACCCATAACTTCAAATGTTGTTCCTTGCTGTTTTAAGGTGTTTTTAAGATGTTTTAGAGTGTTTTATTATGTTTTGTTTTTATAACTCCGAAAATCACATAAAAATTTGAAAAATATGTTTTGAAAAGCCTAAAAAGAGTGTTTTGAGTCGTTTTTGTGTGTTTGTGTCTTAGGGTACCTTCCAACACAATGATAAGGATTGGGTTTGTAAATTGCATGACTGTTAAAAAGAGTTATAAACATAGAGAAAAGTTTGATTTACTCTTGGTATATGCTTGGATGGTTATAATATATGACTTCACATGCAATTATAAAAGAAAAATTCGTTTTTGTAACATGCTTGAAGGAAGGAACTCAAACAAACGCTACAACCCTGTGAGACTCGAGCCATTACCTTCTTTTGAGAGTTATTTTCTGTGATTTCTTGTTTTCTAAAGTCGTTGCATGATCTCATTATTCTTGCTTGGTTGCTAATTAGAAGGCGTTTCATCACTTAGTTCCAAATGCTAGAACTTGCATCCATTCCATTCAAAGCATGATTGCATAATATATATCAAGATGAAGTGTGTAGTGAAGCCATCAACCAAATAGCCAACCCATGCACTATATATTGTAGGTCATAATCCCCATTAAGCCATTGTTAGCCTTTGTTATTTGTTTATCCATATCATCCCTACCTAGCCTAGATTAGGACCACCCATACCCTTGTTCTTGAAGCATAGTAAGCATGATTTAGAGGGAATCCTTTCGATTATGCAAAACAACAAGTGTGGGGGAATTTGTGTGTGTGTGTTGATATGCCACAAAAAAGAAATAAGGCATGAGTGAGAATAAAAACAAAAAAAAAAAAAAAAAATTCGTGGAAAAAGAAAAAGAAAAGAAAAAGTTGTGAAAAGAAAGAAAAAGAGTATGAAATAAGTGAAAATAAGCTCACATGTTTGTGGTAGTTGAAGAAAGGGTCCAAAACGTTGAATATGGCCCTAAGAGTTGTGTGAATTTTCCCCTTGTGTGTCTAAGTGAGTTTCTGCAATCACGAGTGATTCTAAGTGTCAAATTTCATTACTTTGCTTGTTATTGCCTAAAGAACGTTTGTTATCCTTACCTTTCATTGTTAGCCAATCACCCTTAACCCGTTACAACCCTTATGCTTCAATCTTGATCATTATGTTTTCAATAATGTGGAGTTTGGAATTGATGTAAGCATATGGTGTCCCTGGTTCTCGCATCTAATTAGTAGCATTCCTTTCATGAGATCATATTCATATACATTCCAGAAAAGTGCTTTCCTTGTTATAACATATGTGAGTGTTTAGTTTCATGTTTACATCAATCTCTCACATATAACTAGTGTAGGGTGTGTAGTCAGAAAATCTGTGTGAAAATAGAGTGCATTCTAATAAGGAATTGAGGAAATTCTCTAAGGCATGTTACTGCATTCAACTCATGGTTTTAAATGCTTAATTGTGAACTAGTATGTGGTGACTATGAGTAAGAATGTACTTAAGTGTAAAGATAGCTAAAATCTATGAGAATAATGATTTTTAACTTGTCATGTGCATTGGAAATCCGTGAGACGATTGTTGGAAGGTGTAGGTTGTGTTTTGTTCGTTTTGTCTAGTTTCGTGTTCTTTTGTTGTTTTGTTTTGCTCGAGGACTAGCAAAAGATAAGTGTGGGGGTATTTGATAGGAGCATATTCATGCGACTTAAATGGCTTGTTCTCGTGCATTTACGTTATGTTTCTTTAGTTATTTTAGTACTTTAAGCTATTTTCGTGTGTTTGTAGGTCCAAAGGGCTAAAGGAACAAAAAGATGCATTTTGGAGACTTTTGGAGCACTTTTGGGCTAAGGATGGATAGCTTACGCTAGAGATAGTACTATTCTCAGTGAATCTTTTGGTGACATAGGAGAAAATGTATCAGCATTTGAGTCCCTTTTAGTCTTGAACACCCATTTACATCCAATTGGCTTTATATTTGCATTCAATTCTACCAACTTCCAAACTGAGTTTTACTCATTGAATACATTTCCTCTCTCATTGCTTCCTGCCAAAACTCAGTTTTGTTGCTGTTAATGGCTTTATCAAATGTCAATGGATCATCATCACAACCTTCTTCATGTTCCACTTCATGTAAGTACAACAAAAAATCATTTGGAATAGCTAACTTTCTTGCTCTCTGAGACACTTGATAGGAGCATATTCATGCGACTTAAATGGCTTGTTCTCGTGCATTTACGTTATGTTTCTTTAGTTATTTTAGTACTTTAAGCTATTTTCGTGTGTTTGTAGGTCCAAAGGGCTAAAGGAACAAAAAGATGCATTTTGGAGACTTTTGGAGCACTTTTGGGCTAAGGATGGATAGCTTATGCTTGGAGCCAAAGTGTTGGACGAAATTGAAGACCTAATTGAAGACCAAAGTGTTGAAACCTTGTTCCCTTTAGTTTTAGGACATTTAAAACCATTCATATTCTCCCATTGCACATGCATTCCCTTCATAAATAATTCACATGCATTCATCATCATTCCCCCTTTAATCAGCACATGCATCTCCCATTCCCATCAGATTTCCATCATATTCACATGCATTCCATCCTTTAAAACATTGCACATGCACTCCCTTTAATTAATTAAGCCACATGCATTCCCATCCATTTCATCATTGCAGCCAACACATGCTTTCACATGCATTTTCAGATTGTCCCCTTGCACATGCAGCCACATATTCATTGCACATGCAATTCCAACCCACATGCATCCTTTAATCATTCAAACATGCAGCCACATTCCCTCCTAGCTGTCATGTTCCCCCCATTTCACCTATAAATAAGCATCCATTCTCATTCATTCTTCCTTACACATTTCAGTCACAAACACCATCCTTCCATTTTCACCACTCCCCAAACCATTCACACCATCAAACTATCCTTAGACCTTGTGCTACAACGAAGAGGAAGATAAGAGTGCCTAAACGTTCATACAATTCAAGTTTGAGTTGTTGGAATGTTTAGGTGTTTCTTTGATTTCAAAGTTATGAGGAACTAAACCCCCCTTGGTTAGGGGGTGATTCGAAATATATGTTTATGCTTGCATTTTAATTTGATTACTTCTAATTGCGTTTCATAAGTTGTGGATTCAATTTGTTTAACTGTTTGATTGATAACTTATTTATGTATGTTTATTGAGAGTGCATGCTTAATTTTCATGCATGAATATGACGCTAGAATATAAGTGAGTTTCACCTAATAGTTACGAACTTATATTCACAAGTAGTGGAGGTTGCTTATAAACAATCGCGTTAAACGAATTCTTGGCATAAGTTTCATGCAATCCATAGTAACGAATGCCTCGTCAACACTTATAATTTTCATAGAGCGTAATGATTCTTGCTTGTACCTCTTCTATGCATTCATGTTGAGGACTTGTGAGGAATGTTTTGAATTGTCGCATGCATCATCCAATTCAATAACGTTAGGAAGATTTGAAGGTTAATTAGTGCATCACGGTTAACTTGGGGTGTTGAGAATTCATGGTTTATTGAAATGCAATTGGAAATCATTTTATTATGTAAGTATAACATGTATGGAGATGAACCCCTTAGCTAGGTTCCCATCCATTCAATTCCATCTATTTCATATTTACATTCTGTTTTAAATTGTAATCTGTGCATTTTATTTAATTTCGTTAAAACCTAAATCCCCCTTTACTTTATTGTCTAATTTAGTTAGAAAGTGTCTTAGTTTGTGTTTATAAGAGTTTTGATTCATTTTGTTACACAAATTCGTCCAAATTCACCAAAGTGCTCAAAACTGCCCAGAAAGTGATTTTAAGGCAGTTTTGAGTGTTTTGGGTGATGTTTGAGTCTTTTGGTTTGTTTTAGTGTTTTAAAGTTTAGTTTTGCATTCTTTGAGTCTTAGTTTATGTTTCTAACTGTTTTGAATCAATTTATTTCTTAATTTCGTCCAAATTTGTGTTTGTGCTCAAATCTGCCCAGAAAGTGGTTTTTAGGCAGATTTGAGTGTGTTTGTGATGTTTTGAGTCTTTTGGTTTGTCTTAGTGTTTTAAAAGTTTAGTTTTGCATTCTTTGAGTCTAGTATAGTGTTTTATATTGTGTTTTTACGTTTTTGAGTCAAATCCAAGTGATTAACAATCCCTCCTAATCCCCGGTCTAGAACGATCCCTACTTATACTTATACTACAATTGTCAAAAAGAGGGTTTAATTTGTAAGCGTATAATTCTCGCATCAACACTCTTCTTGGAACTTCAGTGACTTGACTGATCCCCACATCACTTGGTTGTTCAACCGCAGGTGTTTGAGGTTGCGAAGCATTCACGGTAGTTATTATCTCACTATCCAAAATTTGCTGCAGTGGCATTGGTTGCACATCCACTATGATTTCTGAAGAAACTTGGTCTGATAATTGCGTTGGTGGCATGATAGGAGCATATTCATGCGACTTAAATGGCTTGTTCTCGTACATTTACGTTATGTTTCTTTAGTTATTTTAGTTCTTTATGCTTATTTTGTGTGTTTTCAGGTTCTAAGGGCTTAGGGAGCAAGAAAGTGCATTTTGAGGCTATTTGGAGCATTTTTGGGCATGGATTGGATAGCTTATCCATGGAGCCAAAGTTTGGACGAATTTGAAGGCCTTATTTTCACTTTGGACATAAAACAAAGGGCCTAGCCCATTCTCTCTTAAACCAACCCCAAAGCCATGCATTTCCTTCCAATTCCAAAACCCACAATCACTTCAAAGGCCATGCAAATCCATATTCAACACCTTAAACTACAACCATGCATCATTACACCACCTTCTCCATCTTTATTCCACATATAATTCACCTTAGCTATCACATTCACACACATGCAATTACAAAACATCATCATAACCCACCTACAACCCACGTACAACCCACCTACAACCCACCTACAATCCACCTAATTCACAAAGCTTTTCCCAACAAACAATTTCACCAAACACATGCACCCAAAACCTTCAATGCCGTGGGGTCCCAATTGCAGCCACATTCTCACCCACTCTCTCCCTATATAAACCACACACACTTCATTCATTTGTCATTCATTCATTCCCCATTCAATTCACATCTCATTTTCATACACAACACACCACAAACACCTCCATTCTTGCCGTGCATATCCCTTCATTTTCTGCATATTTTCTCTTCATTCCAACCACTCCTCATCCCCCAAAAACTCACCTTAGACCTTGTGCTACAACAACGAAGAAGAGAAGAGTGCCTAAACGTTCATACAATTCAAGTTTGAGTTGTTGGAATGTTTAGGTGTTTCTTTGATTTCAATGTTTAAATTCAATTTTCTTTGTTTTGTAATGGAAGAGAAGAGTGCCTAAACGTTCATACAATTCAAGTTTGAGTTGTTGGAATGTTTAGGTGTTTCTTTGATTTCAAAGTTATGAGGAACTAAACCCCCCTTTAGCTAGGGGGTGATTCAAAATACATGTTTATGCTTGCAATATGAATTGATTACTTTTGGTTGGAATTTCATAAGTTGTGGATTCAATTTGTTTAACCGTTTGAATGAATATGACGCTAGAATATAAGTGAGTTTCACCTAATAGTTACGAACTTATATTCACAAGTAGTGGAGGTTGCTTATAAACAATCGCGTTAAACGAATTCTTGGCATAAGTTTCATGCGTATTCCATAGTAACGAATGCCTCGTCAATGTTTATGATTTCCGTTGAACTTAATGATCTTTGTTGAATGTCTCTATCATGCGTATTCCATGGTTAGGGACTTTGATTAAGAATAATTTGGTTGTAATGCGTATTCCATTCAATCCAACGAATCTAGGGAAATCTGAAAGTTAATTTAAGCGGACCTAATTAACTTGGAGCATTGAGTTTCATAATTTATCGAAAGACCAACCGAAAATCAATCTTGTATGCAAGTGTAACATGTGTGGAGAAAAACCCCTTAGCTATTCCATCATCCATATTTTCATCACATTCATCTTTACTATCTGTTTTAAATTATAATCTGTCCGTTTAGTTTAATCTCGTCCAACCACAATCCCCCCCTATTTTGTTAAGTCTTAATCATTTGATTTGTCTTATTTTATGTTTTTAAGTATTTGGAGTCTTTTGAACTTGTTTTGAGTCTTTTAGCTTGTCTTAGTGTTTTAAAAGTTAGTTTTATTTAATTGAGTCAAGTGTTTAGCATCCCTAGTTAATCCCCGGTTAGAACGATCCCTACTTACATCATTACTACAATTGTCACAAATAGGGTTTAGTTTGAGTGCGTTTAAATCACGCATCAAATTTTGGCGCCGTTGCCGGGGATTGGCAAATTTGCTAATCCCTTATCTTGAGTCTTGTTTAAATTGTTTGGCACCGTGTGTATGTGTTTTGTTGTTTTTTGCCAAGTCTATTAAAATTGATTACTTATCTTGTTTACTCTTGTGTGTATGTACTAGTTTATGACCCGTAGCTCACAACCTGTGCGTGAGAATATCTCCGACTTTGACGGTGATTTCGAGAGGACTTTGAGAAGGAAAAAGAAATCACAAGCATCTAATCCTCCTAGTCCCGAACCTGAATTTAAAGAAGAAGTACCAACCATGGCAGTGGACAATCGGACCATCAAGGAACTCTCTGCCTCAGGTATGGGCAATGCCGCTCCTTTATGCATACAATACCCTACGGCAGCTGAAGGTAAGACAGAAGAATTTGAACTTAAGTCTAGTTTATTACATCATATTCCTAAATTCCATGGGTTGTCCATGGAAGATCCTAACAAACATCTTAAGGAATTTGAGGTAGTTTGCTCATGTATGACACCCATCAACGTTGATGGGAGTATTTTGAAGATGAAGGCCTTCCCATTCTCACTTATGGACAAGGCCAAAGATTGGTTGTTTGAATTGTCTCCTGGAACTGTCAATTCTTGGGAAAGTATGAAACGTGCATTCTTAGAGAAATTCTTTCCCACTGCAAAAATCATTCTCTTGAGGAAACGAATTAGTGGCATTCAACAAAATCAAGGTGAGTCGTTCCCATCTTATTATGAACGTTTTAAATCACTTGTTGCTTCATGCCCACAACACCAGATGAAGGAGGAGCTGCTCATTCAATATTTCTACGAGGGACTCCTTCCCATGGAACGTCAAATGCTAGATGTTTCGGCGGGTGGTGCATTAGTGGACAAGAATCTAATGGATGCCAAAGCTCTAATTGCCAACCGAGCACACAACGCTCAACAATATGAAGGTGTTGGACAAAGAGAGGGGCCACGACAACAAAGTGTGAATGAGGTAAGTGCAATTTCTGATATTCATTCACAATTGGCTAATCTTACTTCTCTCGTGTCTCAGGTTGTCAAGGGGTCAAAACCACAAGAAAACCAAGTGTGTGGCGTGTGTTCAATGCAAGGGCATCCATCAGAGACGTGCCCTCAGTTAATAGAGAATGGAGGTTGGGAATCTGCCAATGCCGTGGGTTTTGGGAACCAAAATCAACCACGCCATGATCCATACTCTAATACCTACAATCCGGGGTGGAGGGACCATCCAAATTTCAAATGGCGGGATCCTCAACAACCCCAACAACAAGGAGGATTTAGGCAGCAACCACCGGGCTTTTATACAAAGCCATTCATCCCCAATCAAAACCAAGTGCAATCTGCCCCAACAACCTCAGGTATGTCTTTGGATAATGATCAAGTTGTTAAGTTACTTACTACTTTGACGCAGGAAGTACAAACTCAAAATAAAGAGAGACAAATCCAAGACAAACGGGTGGATAATTTGGAGAAGCAAATGGGTCAAATTGCCGAGTTTATGGGGCAAATTAGAGAACAAGGCAAGCTCCCTAGCTCAACCATTGTCAATCCAAAGGGAGGGTTCGAATCTGCCAAGGCAATCATGTTGAGAAGTGGTAAGGAGGTCGGAACCACCTCAAGGCCGTCCAAAACAAGTCAAGAAGAGGACATGTTGCTACAAGAAGAGGAGGAACAAGGAATAAAGGCCACGGCAAGGGTGAAAGAAACTTTGCCGCAGCCCCCTATTGTGCCAAAACCGTCCAACACACCTAAGGTAAGTCCAAACTCGACTTTGACAAGTTCTATTCCACTAAACGTGCCCTTTCCTGGCAGGTTTAGGCAATCAAAGAAGGAAGAAGCCGAGAAGGACATTCTAGAGACCTTTCGGAAAGTTCAAGTCAATATCCCGCTCCTAGATGCCATAAAGCAAGTGCCCAAATACGCTAAGTTCTTGAAGGAATTGTGCACTACAAGGAAGAGGGCGTCACATAAAGAGGTAGTAAGGGTAAGTGAGAACGTTTCCGCTGTTTTACAAAGAAAGTTACCACCAAAGTGCAAAGATCCAGGTAGCTTTACAATCCCTTGTATTATTGGTCAAACTAAGTTCGAACATGCTATGTTAGACTTAGGAGCTTCAATTAACGTCATGCCATACTCTATTTATGCTTCAATGAACCTTGGTGAATTGAAAAATGATGGTGTGATTATTCAGTTGGCCGATAGATCTAATGCCTATCCAAAGGGCGTATTGGAAGATGTCTTAGTGCAGGTGAATGATTTGATCTTCCCGGCGGATTTCTATGTCCTTGAAATGGAGGAAACCACCCATGCTCCATCCTTGCCGATTCTTCTTGGGAGGCCATTCATGAAGACGGCCCGAACTAAGATAGACGTGTTTAAAGGCACTTTAACAATGGAATTCGATGGGGAAATGATTGATTTTAATATTTCTGAAACTATGAGATTTCCTAATGATGATCACTCATGTTTCTCTATTGATATTCTTGATTCTTTGGCGCAGGCACACTTTGATCAATTACATGGCGATGCACTTGAAACGGTCATTACAAATGGCATAGAAATGAAGGATCACATGGATGTCACCATAACAAACCACGGCACACAATTGAACACCCATGCCGTGGCCTTTGATGAAGATGTAATTGAGACCGTGGCAGCCCTAGAGTCATTGCCACGGCTCCAAGGTAAGTCCCCTTGTCCAATTTCAACTAATAAGTTGTTTCCTTCTATAGAACAACCACCTACACTTGAGCTCAAACCGTTGCCAAATCACTTGAAGTATGTGTTTTTGGGCGAGCAAGACACATTGCCCGTCATTATAGCTTCATCACTCACGGCACAAGAGGAGGAGAAGTTAGTGAGGGTTCTCAAAGAGCACAAGACGGCCATAGGGTGGACTTTGGCCGACATCAAGGGTATAAGTCCTACCACGTGCATGCATCGAATTCTCATGGAAGAAGGCGCCAAACCATCAAGGGAAGCCCAACGTCGACTTAACCCACCAATGATGGAAGTAGTGAAGAAGGAAATCATCAAATTGCTTGATTGTGGCGTCATCTATCCCATCTCGGATAGTTGTTGGGTTTCACCGGTCCAAGTGGTTCCCAAGAAGTCCGGAGTCACGGTGGTGAAAAATGAAGAAAATGAACTTGTGCCTACACGCATTCAAACCGGTTGGAGGGTGTGCATTGACTATAGGAAGCTAAATGCGGCAACAAGGAAAGATCACTTCCCTTTGCCATTCATCGATCAAATGCTTGAAAGGTTAGCCGGTCATTCTTTTTATTGCTTTCTTGATGGTTATTCGGGATATAATCAAATTGTCATAGCGCCGGATGATCAAGAAAAGACCACCTTTACTTGTCCATTTGGCACTTTTGCATATCGTCGTATGCCGTTTGGTTTATGCAATGCACCGGCCACTTTCCAACGATGCATGGTAAGTATATTCTCCGATTATGTTGAAAAGATAATTGAAGTATTTATGGATGATTTTAGTGTTTTTGGGGACTCATTTGATGATTGCTTGCACAATCTTACTTTAATCTTGAAAAGATGCATGGAAACTAGCCTTGTTTTGAATTGGGAAAAATGTCATTTTATGGTTAAACAAGGCATAGTTTTAGGTCATATAGTCTCTGAAAACGGTATTGAGGTTGATAAGTCGAAAATAGATCTTGTACGTCATTTACCCTCTCCAACTTCGGTTAGAGAAGTTCGTTCTTTTCTTGGCCATGCAGGATTCTATCGTAGGTTTATCAAGGATTTCTCAAAGGTTGCACAACCTCTTTGCCGTCTCCTACAAAAAGACGTGACGTTTGAATTCACCAAGGAGTGCACGGCATCATTCAACCTACTTAAGGAGTTGTTGACCACGGCACCCATCATTGTTCCACCGGATTGGAGCCTACATTTCGAGCTTATGTGCGATGCTTCCGATTATGCATTAGGAGCTGTTTTGGGTCAAAGGAAAAATAAACAGTCACATGTTATTTATTATGCTTCCCGCACTTTAAATGATGCTCAATTGAATTATTCTACAACCGAAAAAGAACTCTTGGCGGTTGTATTTGCTTTAGATAAGTTTAGATCATATCTTATTGGCACTAAAGTAATTGTTTTCACTGACCATGCAGCCTTGAAGTATCTTTTCACCAAAAAGGAGGCCAAACCAAGGCTCATTCGTTGGATGCTCCTACTTCAAGAGTTCGATATTGAAATTAGGGACAAGAAAGGTTGTGAAAACGTGGTGGCTGACCACTTGAGTAGATTGGTGCGTGAAGAAGAATCCCTCCCCATTTCTGAGACGTTTCCGGATGAACAACTTTTGTCCATTGAGGTAAGTACCCCTTGGTATGCCGATTTGGTCAATTTCTTGGTGACTAAGCAAGTTCCTAACACCCTAAGCAAGGTCCAACGTGATAAATTGATACATGATGCAAGATTTTATGTGTGGGATGATCCATATCTATGGAAATATTGCCCAGATCAGATTATTAGAAGATGTGTGCCAACTTCTGATTTTAACTCAATTCTAGCATTTTGTCATTCTTATGCATGTGGAGGCCATTTTGGTACCCAAAGGACAGCTCGTAAAGTGTTAGAATCTGGTTTTTATTGGCCTACATTGTTCAAAGATGCTAGAATGTTTTGCTTAACATGTGATAGATGTCAAAGAACAAGTTCTATTGGTGCAAAAGACCAAATGCCGCAAACACCCATCTTCAATGTTGAAATCTTTGATGTTTGGGGTATTGATTTCATGGGTCCTTTTCCTTCTTCATTTGGTTTCACTTATATTTTGCTTGCGGTTGATTATGTTTCTAAATGGGTAGAAGCAAAAGCTACCCGTACTAACGATTCTAGAGTGGTTTCAGATTTCATCAAGACTAACATTTTCTCTAGATTTGGGATGCCGCGGGTATTTATAAGTGATGGAGGTTCACATTTCTGCAATAGGACCATTGAGGCACTCTTCAAGAAGTACAATGTCAAGCATAAGGTTTCAACACCTTATCACCCACAAACAAGTGGCCAAGCCGAAGTATCAAATAGAGAGGTCAAGCAAATCTTGGAGAAGACCGTGGGACCTAACCGGAAGGATTGGAGCATGCGTTTAGACGATGCACTATGGGCATATCGCACTGCCTACAAAACTCCCATTGGGATGTCACCTTTTCGGCTCATCTATGGGAAGCCATGCCATCTTCCCGTCGAACTAGAGCATCGTGCACATTGGGCCGTCAAAACATTCAATATGGACCTTGAGGCCGCAGGTTTACATAGGAAGCTTAAATTGTGTGAGCTTGATGAAATCCGAAATGAAGCATATGAGAATGCCCGGATTTACAAGGAGAAAACGAAGGCATTCCATGACAAGATGATTCGTGCCAAGACGTTCTCTATTGGGCAGAAAGTGTTGTTGTTCAATTCTCGCCTTCGGTTGTTTCCGGGTAAGTTGCGTTCCAAATGGGTTGGTCCTTTTATTGTCACTAATGTTTTCCCTCATGGTGCAGTACAAATCAAAAGTTCAAGGACGCAGCAAGAATTCAAAGTGAATGGGCATCGATTGAAGCCCTATTACGAGACGTTTGAGGAGCATGTCGTGGAGGAGGTACCCCTCCATGCCGTGGAACCTAGTCAAGCTTAAACGGAGGTACCGTCCGGCTGCAAGACGTAAAAGAAAGCGCTACTTGGGAGGCAACCCATGCATTCAACAAAGGAAGACTTAGAAAGCACTCCAATTCCAGATTCCTAAAAAACACTTCTCTTTGTTGCTATTTCGTTTCTACCTTGTTAGGTTGTTTAGTTGTTATTGTTTGTTTGTTTATTAATTGTGTGAGTCTATGATTGTAACATTGAGAAAATGTTTGGTTTATTGATAGGCACTGCTAAACAAAGAAAGATGGAGCCTTCACAAAGGGCGTTTACTTGAAGCCCCACTACTGGGCAAAACTCTAGAAGCAGGAGGCATAGATGCGGAATGCATCGGAGCAGAAGGCATCGAGGCGGAAGGCATCGGGGCGGAAGGTATCGGAGCGGGAGGCATCAAAGAAGAGGCCTCAATACTTGGCCAAACGCTGGATGAGCCCGGAAAAATGTGCCTCTGGAAGTAAGCCGCAAGCCTTTGACGGTCAGTTTGACGGTCACTTTGCATCCGACCATTGGATTCTTGTAGCTCATCAAGCTTCATCTTCATACCCGTCGAATAGTTGTTGGCAAACACGTGCAAACTTCTATTCTCGTACTTAAGCAGTTTGATCTCCTGCTTGAGACTTTCCACCTCTGCCATCAATGATTCCACCTGACGGGAGCGGGCAAGCAGGCGTTGGCCCATGTTGGACACAGAACTCGCACACTGAACACTAAGTGCGAGGGATTCTTGAACGGCCAACTCATCGGACCGTCCTGACAGCAGCCTATTATCTTTTGGAGTGAGGAGGTTCCTAGCTACTATTGTAGCTGTTGTGGCGTCCTGCATCACAGAGTCTTCACCTGAAAGAGGACCGTTAGAAGATAAGAAAGAAGGGCGCCATACGTTACCTTGACGCGGCGCGCCCGTATCACTGCTAAGGCTCAATTCCAAGCTAAGGTTCGATGGGTTTGCCATTTTTCAAAAGTGTTCAAAGAGAAGGGGTGGATGGAGTTAAATTTCAAAGGGCCGGAGACGATGTTCAAGAATGGGAATTCTTCAGAGTGTGTGTGTTGGCGATGATCGATAACTCTATAAAAAGCCAAGGCGACGCGTCCACCGATTCAAAAAGCTGGAATTTCCGACGTAAGTTAGGCGAAGCCTTCTCAGCTTTTCAGAAGACGCGTTCAACTTTGTCAAAGTTCGGCGACGCTTTCTCTGCTTTTCAGAAACCGCGTGCAGCTTTGTCAAAAGGAACCGCATCCGCACTACTACGTGTCGTTCAGAAAGCAAAGGGGCGTCGTTCAGAAATCGAAGGGGCGTCGCTCAGAAATCGAAGAGGCGCCACTATTTCAAAAAGCCGGATTTGCGGGATCAAAACGTTTGTCGACAAGGGTAAAAGAACAGTACCACCACTTGATATTATCTCTATATATGTCGACCTTCGTCTTTTATGGCAAGGCAAACCTGAAGAAAATGTCAAACTCTTCCGCACCTCTGAGGGCGCTCTCCCAGCAACGCCTTTTGAAATACTCGATTTTTTCTCCCCCAAAGAAGATACCAGATACCGGGAGTACAGATGAGGCAAAAGGAAACGGTCGATCGAAGCATGTGGAGACAACCACAACAAATACATGTGCTGCTTCATTCGCCGTTTCTTCAAAAGCAAAGGTATCTCATATCATCAAGGTCTAAAGCAAAAGTATCTCATATCATGCTCTTTCCCTATCTTTTCCTTTGCCCTTGTTATTACTCGCATGGCAAAGTAAATGAAAGCAATCAGGAATGCATTCCTGATTGCTTACCTAACGTTGCTCTCGAGTAGTCATCTTCAACGGTTGACACACTTCCGGAGAAGGGACCACTTCTGCAAGGGGAGCAAGCAAGGCAAGTGAAAATGATACATTGAAGCATGTGGAGACAAACATAGGCTGAGTTATCCTCCAACCCTTTTCAATACGAATTGGAAAGATTGAACAAAGAAACAGACCAAAGGAGTAAGCTCAGACCTTCGGGGGAGACCAGAAGAATCCTGCTGCCCAGTTCAAGAGTAGCACAAAGGAAAATCAACGATGGGAGGAACCCCTGTGGAATCAACAACATCAAGCCTCAATGCAATCAACAAGGAGAAGATGGAATTTACATTCCACAACCAGATTTGCGTCTCTAAACTCTTCTCTTTGTTATTTACATTCTGCCATGTTTAGTATGTTTAAGTGCTTTTTGTGTGTTTACTTATGTTTTGTGTGAATCTATGCTTAAAACATTGAGGACAATGTTTGATTTAAGTGTGGGGGGGGTAACTAATGTTGTTAATGCAAATTCGTGGGATTTTATCACCCATAACTTCAAATGTTGTTCCTTACTGTTTTAAGGTGTTTTTAAGTTGTTTTAGAGTATTTTAGTATGTTTTGTTTTTATAACTCCAAAAATACCATAAAAATTTGAAAAAAAATTGTTTTGAAAAGCCTAAAAAGAGTGTTTTCAGTCGTTTTTGTGTGTTTGTGTCTTAGGGTACCTTCCAACAAAATGACAAGGATTTGGTTTGTAATTGCATGACTGTTAAAGAGAGTTATAAACAGGGATGAATGTTTGATTTAATCTTGGTATATGCTTGGTTATGGTTATAATGTATGACTTCACATGCAATCATAAAAGAAAAATTCGTTTTTGTAACATGCTTGAAGGAAGAAACTCAAACAAACGCTACAACCCTGTGAGACTCGAGCCATTACTTTCTTTGGAGAGTTATTTTCTGTGATTCTTTGTTTTCTTAAGTTGTTGCATGATCTCATTATTCCTTGCTCGGTTGCTACTTAGAATGCAATTGTATCATGATAGAACTAAATGCTAGAACTTATATCCGTTTCATTCAAAGCATGACATTGAATTGCATAACATATATCAAGATGAAGTTGTGTAGTTGCCATCATAGCCAAATAGCCTTACTTCCTATATTTCGTATATATTGTAAGTTTTAATCCCGTTGAGCCTTGTTTAGCCTTTATTCTTTGTTTACCCACATTTTCCTCACCTAGCCTAGTTTAGGACAATCCCCACCCTTGTTCTTAAAAGATAGTGAGCATGACTTAATTGAATTCCTTTTGAGTTACATTATGAAAGAAAATAAGTGTGGGGGAGAGAATGTTTAAGTGTTTATGTTTTGAGATTCAAAAGAAAAGAAAAAGAAAAGAAAAAAAAAAAAAGAGAAAAGAAAAAAAAAAAAAATCAAAAAAAAAAAAAAAATGAAAGAATAAGTGATTGAAGAAAGGTTCCAAAACACCAATTCTGGGCGTAAATTGTCTAAATTCTCCCTTTTTGTTCAAAAGTTGAGTTTTCATTCAAAAGTGAATTCTAAGTTGATTCAAATGCTTTGCTCACTATTTCTTTAAAGACCTTTGTTTTCCATATCCCTTCTTTGTTATCCACATACCCCAAGCCCCGTTACAACCCTTGACTTCTATCTTGAGTGTTGTGTATTTCAATTTGTGGAGTTTGAACTTGGTATGAGCATATGGCGTCACTGGTTCTCGCGTCTAAGTAGTAGCATTCCATTCATGAGATCATATCTAAACATGCTTATTAACTCCAGAAAATGCTTTCTTTGTTATAACATATGTGAGATACTAGTCTTTTATGTTTACATCAATCTCTCACATATAACTAGTGCAGGGTGTGTAGTCAGAAAATCTGTGTGAAAAACGAGTGCATATCTTGTAAGGATTTGAGCAAATTCTCTAAGGCATGTTACTACATTCAAAACATGGTTTTAAATGCTTATTTGTGAAATAATATGTGGTGACTATGAGTAAGAATGTACTTAAGTGTGAAGATGACAAAAATCTATGGGACTAATGATTTTTAACTTGTCATGTGCATTGGAAATCCATTAGACGATTGTTGGAAGGTGTAGGTTGTGTTTTGTTCGTTTTGTCTAGTTTCGTGTTCTTTTGTTGTTTTGTTTTGCTCGAGGACTAGCAAAAGATAAGTGTGGGGGTATTTGATAGGAACATATTCATGCGACTTAAATGGCTTGTTCTCATACATTTACGTTATGTTTCTTTAGTTATTTTAGTTCTTTATGCTTCTTTTGTGTGTTTTCAGGTTCTAAGGGCTTAGGGAGCAAGAAAGTGCATTTTGAGGCTATTTGGAGCATTTTTGGGCATGGATTGGATAGCTTATCCATGGAGCCAAAGTTTGGACGAATTTGAAGGCCTTATTTTCACTTTGGACATAAAACAAAGGGCCTAGCCCATTCTCTCTTAAACCAACCCCAAAGCCATGCATTTCCTTCCAATTCCAAAACCCACAATCACTTCAAAGGCCATGCAAATCCATATTCAACACCTTAAACTACAACCATGCATCATTACACCACCTTCTCCATCTTTATTCCACATATAATTCACCTTAGCTATCACATTCACACACATGCAATTACAAAACATCATCATAACCCACCTACAACCCACGTACAACCCACCTACAACCCACCTACAATCCACCTAATTCACAAAGCTTTTCCCAACAAACAATTTCACCAAACACATGCACCCAAAACCTTCAATGCCGTGGGGTCCCAATTGCAGCCACATTCTCACCCACTCTCTCCCTATATAAACCACACACACTTCATTCATTTGTCATTCATTCATTCCCCATTCAATTCACATCTCATTTTCATACACAACACACCACAAACACCTCCATTCTTGCCGTGCATATCCCTTCATTTTCTGCATATTTTCTCTTCATTCCAACCACTCCTCATCCCCCAAAAACTCACCTTAGACCTTGTGCTACAACAACGAAGAAGAGAAGAGTGCCTAAACGTTCATACAATTCAAGTTTGAGTTGTTGGAATGTTTAGGTGTTTCTTTGATTTCAATGTTTAAATTCAATTTTCTTTGTTTTGTAATGGAAGAGAAGAGTGCCTAAACGTTCATACAATTCAAGTTTGAGTTGTTGGAATGTTTAGGTGTTTCTTTGATTTCAAAGTTATGAGGAACTAAACCCCCCTTTAGCTAGGGGGTGATTCAAAATACATGTTTATGCTTGCAATATGAATTGATTACTTTTGGTTGGAATTTCATAAGTTGTGGATTCAATTTGTTTACCCGTTTGAATGAATATGACGCTAGAATATAAGTGAGTTTCACCTAATAGTTACGAACTTATATTCACAAGTAGTGGAGGTTGCTTATAAACAATCGCGTTAAACGAATTCTTGGCATAAGTTTCATGCGTATTCCATAGTAACGAATGCCTTGTCAATGTTTATGATTTCCGTTGAACTTAATGATCTTTGTTGAATGTCTCTATCATGCGTATTCCATGGTTAGGGACTTTGATTAAGAATAATTTGGTTGTAATGCGTATTCCATTCAATCCAACGAATCTAGGGAAATCTGAAAGTTAATTTAAGCGGACCTAATTAACTTGGAGCATTGAGTTTCATAATTTATCGAAAGACCAACCGAAAATCAATCTTGTATGCAAGTGTAACATGTGTGGAGAAAAACCCCTTAGCTATTCCATCATCCATATTTTCATCACATTCATCTTTACTATCTGTTTTAAATTATAATCTGTCCGTTTAGTTTAATCTCGTCC
The DNA here is from genome assembly GCF_963583255.1 of Pyrus communis. NCBI lineage: Eukaryota > Viridiplantae > Streptophyta > Magnoliopsida > Rosales > Rosaceae > Pyrus > Pyrus communis. The sequence continues at coordinate 15,872,841 of NC_084806.1, forward strand.
AACCACAATCCCCCCCCTATTTTGTTAAGTCTTAATCATTTGATTTGTCTTATTTTATGTTTTTAAGTATTTGGAGTCTTTTGAACTTGTTTTGAGTCTTTTAGCTTGTCTTAGTGTTTTAAAAGTTAGTTTTATTTAATTGAGTCAAGTGTTTAGCATCCCTAGTTAATCCCCGGTTAGAACGATCCCTACTTACATTATTACTACAATTGTCACAAATAGGGTTTAGTTTGAGTGCGTTTAAATCACGCATCATGGCACCACGAACATTTCCTCCTAAAAAACCACATCTCTTTCATGCAAACAACTTTGATTATTCTCATCTTCAAGGAACTTCGCATTATTAGTCTCAAATAATCTTGTTAATAAAGTGGCAGAGTAGAACTTATACCCCTTTCGATTTCTCTGGAAAACCAACGAAGTTGCAACTCGCAGTCCTTGAGTCCAACTTTTTCTCTGCAGGATTGTACATTCTTGCTTCTGCCTTGCAACCCCAAACATGTAGATGATTTAAACTAGATTTCCTCGTAGTCCACATCTCAAATGGAGTCTTCTCCACTGCTTTACTTGGGACTTTATTGAGAACATAATTTGCCACTTTTAACGCTTCACCCCAAAGAAACATTGGCATTCTTGTTCTACTCATCATGCATCAAACCATTTCTTTTAAACTCCGATTTCTTCTCTCAGCAACACCATTCTGGTGAGGTGTACCAGGAGTGGTGTACCAAGCTTGTATGCCATACTCTTCCAAAAACAAAGCCAAGGAACCTTTTTGTTGGCCTTCTTCCATGTACATGCCATAGTACTCCCCTCCCCTATCGGATCTCAAGATTTTAATTTTCATGTCCAATTGGTTTTCAACCTCCGTTTTAAAGATTTTGAAACACTCTAAAATTCTTGACTTTTCTGGAATTAAAAACACATAACCATATCTTGAAAAATCATCTATAAAAGTCACAAAATAGACATTTTTGCATATAGTTTGAACTGGAAAGGGACCACACACATCGGAATGGATTATCTTTAACAAGTTTTGACTTCTGTTCGCACCAAATTTTCTTTTAGTATGTGTTACAGTGTCAACAACTAAAATTTGGAACCACACAAACATCACAGATTAACTGCCAAAGATCACTCTTTAAACTCAAAAATCTTGATACTTTCATCGTCACCAATGAAAGAGAAACCAGACTTTACAAGTTTTGATGTAGAAATTAAACTCCTTCGCAAGGAAGGTACATAGAGTACATCTACTAACTCTAAAATAAAACTACTAGATAAACAGAGCTTCAGTGTGCCTAGCGCCTCCACTGCAACTTTATTTCCATTCCCAACATGCACTTGAAAAACTTCATTTTTTTGTTGTAATCTGATAGGAGCATATTCATGCGACTTAAATGGCTTGTTCTCGTGCATTTACGTTATGTTTCTCTAGTTATTTTAGTCCTTTATGCTTCTTTTGTGTGTTTTCAGGTTCTAAGGGCAAGGTATGCAAAAGGATGCCTTTTGGAGCCTTTTGGAGCAAATTAGAGATTGGAATGGATATCATATGCTTGGAGCCAAGAGGATGGACGAAATTAAAGACTTGAAGTAGGAAAGTTAAATCCTAAAAGACCTCATGTTTAAGCATCATTGAAGACTCCTACGCATTTTAGAACACAAAAACAACATTCCTTGCAACCTTAGGACATTGTCGTGTGTTTCCTTGTGTCTCCCTTCCTTGCCATGCAAGGAAGGGCTTTGTTCCCTATTTTAAACACTTAAAGCATTCACTTATCATATCATTCACTTATCATATCATTCACTTATTATAAGCATTCACTTATCATATCATTCACTTATCAAACCATTCACTTATCACTTCCATTCACTTATCACTTATCACTTCCATTCACTTATCACTCACCACATATCATTCATTTATCACTTAACATATCATTCATTTATCACTTAATACATCATTCACTTATCACTTATCATACTCATAATCATCTACACATTTCAACCATTTAAACATATGCATTTCAACTCACATGCATCATCATCATGCAACCAACCTTGCCACATGCTTTCCAAGCTTTCCCCCTTCATCATTAAGCCACATTCACTCCCATTTCTCTCCCCTTAACAGCCCTAAACCGTGCATAATTAAAGGACACCATTCAACACACACATGCACCAAAAGACAACATTGGCATGCATCACATGCATTTCCAACACTTCCCCCTTTGTGCCGTGCCTTCCCTTCCACTTTCCAACCACATTCTTTCAATTCCCACTTCATCATTACACCACCTAAGCCACATGCACTCCCATTCTTTAATTCAGCCACTTAATCATTCAACCACAAAACAATCACACAACACACCAACACACATGCATCCTGAAATTCTTTGCCGTGCAATCACATGCATTTCCCTTGACATTTTCAGCCATCACACTTCATCATTACACCACCATTCACTCTTTAACCCACACACACTTCACACAAACAACATTCACATGCATTTCCAACACAAAACACACTCAAAACTGTGGCCACCTTTGCATTTCAGCATTCCCATTTGCATTTTCAGATTTCCAGCTTTCCAATCTAGCCACATTCACATGCATTCACTCATAATCATTCACCAAACTTGCAGCCACATTTCCACCCACCTCCTAGCTGTCATGTTCCCTCCATTACTCCTATAAATACCCTTGCATTCATTCATTCAATATCATCTCATTTCATACACAACACATTACAAACACATTCTCCCTTCCCTAGCCGTGAGTTTCCCATCTCTCCCCTTATAATCCAAAAACCATCTTTCCATTTCCATCACTCCTCACACCACTCCTCATCCATTTCCATAATCCCCCAAACCTCACCTTAGACCTTGTGCTACAATAAAGAGGAAGAGAAGAGGGCCTAAACGTTCATACAATTCAAGTTTGAGTTGTTGGAATGTTTAGGTGTTTCTTTGATTTCAATGTTTAAATTCAATTCTCTTTGTTTTGTATGTTTGAGGAATGGAAGAAAAGAGTGCTTAAACGTTCATACAATTCAAGTTTGAGTTGTTGGAATGTTTAGGTGTTTCTTTGATTTCAAAGTTATAATAAACTAAACCCCCTTTAGCTAGGGGGTGATTCGAAATATATGTTTATGCTTGCATTTTGATTTGATTACTTCTAATTGCGTTTCATAAGTTGTGGTTCAATTTGTTTAACCGTTTGATTGATAACTTATTTATGTATGTTTATTGAGAGTGCACACTTAATTTTCATGCATGAATATGACACTAGAATATAAGTGAGTTTCACCTAATAGTTACAAACTTATATTCACAAGTAGTGGAGGTTGCTTATAAACAATCGCGTTAAATGAATTCTTGGCATAAGTTTCATGCGTATTCCATAGTAACGAATGCCTCGTCAACACTTATAGTTTTCATGATGCTTAATGATCTTTGATTGTATCTTTATTGTGCTTTTCACGTAAAGGACTTTTGGAGAATGTTGTGAATTGCGTTGCGCTAACCCATCCAATTCATTAACTTAAGGAAAACTTGACGGTTAATTTAAGCGGACCTAATTGACCCGGGGCGTTGAGAATTAATGATTTGTTGAAATGCAATTGGAAATCGTTTTATTATGCAAGTATAACATATGTGGAGATGAACCCCGTAGCTAACTTTCCATCCATTCAATTCCATCAATTTGTTCTTTCTTTTCTTGTTTCTGTTTTCATGTTTAATTTAAATTGTTATTCAATTATGTTAAACATGTGAAACTAATTTCTTTTTAGTTAGAGGCGAATTTGAAGCCATGAACATATGTTGGTTATGATTTGATTTACTCCAGTTATGAATTCATGAACTTTAGATGTGGGTTACTTTTCTGTTTTGATTAAGAACTTGTTTATGTATGTGGGTTGAGGGTCGACACTTAATTTGCATGTCTAAACTTGACGCTAGGATATAAGGGAATTTCACCTAATCGTTATGAACTTATATTCATGAGTAGTAAAGATCGCTAGTCACGATTGTGTTTAGTAAACCCTAGTCTGGATTAACATGCGTATTCCATAGTTATGAATGCCTAGTCGATGTTTATGATTTCCGTTGAACTTAATGATCTTTGTTGAATGTCTCTATCATGCGTATTCCATGGTTAGGGACTTTGATTAGGAATAATTTTACTTATACATATACTACAATTTGACGAAAAGAGGGTTTAATTTGTGTGCGTATAATTCTCGCATCAAATTTTGGCGCCGTTGCCGGGGATTAGTAAATTTGCTAATCCCTTGGATTGTTTTATTTTCGTTTGTTTTTATTCCAGATTCTTAATCTTGTTTTGTTTCTTGTTTTAGGTACTAGTTCATGACTCGGAGTTCTCATCCGATTCGTGAACATATCCTGGAGTGATTGGGTTCGTCGTCCGGCTGCAAGACGTAAAAGAAAGCGCTACTTGGGAGGCAACCCAATGCACTGAATAAAACAAAGCATGTTGAAAAAAAAAAAAAAAAAAAAATTTATATTAAATAAAATACTAAACATGGAGAAAGATGGTGCTTCACAAAGGTTGTTTACGTGAAGCCCCACTACGAGGCGTCGGAGCTGAAGGCATCGGAGCGGAAGGCATCGGAGCGGAAGGCATAGAAGCGGGAGGCATCGGAGCGGAAGGCATCGGAGCGGGAGGCATCGGAGCTAGAGCATTCCAGGCCTCAATACTTGGCCAAGCGCTGGATGACCCAGGAAAAAGGTGCCTCTGGAGATAAGCAGAAAACCTTTGACGGTCGCTTTGAATCCGACCTTCAGACTCTTGCAGTTCATCAAGCTTCCTCTTCATGCCCGTCGAATAGTTGTTTGCAAGCACGTGCAAACTTCTATTCTCGTACTTAAGCTGCTGGATCTCTTGCTTAAGACTTTCCACCTCTGCCATCAATGATTCCACCTGACGGGAGCGGGCAAGCAGGCGTTGGCCCATGTTGGACACAGAACTCGCACACTGAACACTAAGTGCGAGGGACTCTTGAACGGCCAACTCATCGGACCGTCCTGACAGCAGCCTACTATCTTTTGGAGTGAGGAGGTTCATAGCTACTATTGTAGCTGTTGTGGCGTCCTGCATCACGGAGTCTTCACCTGTGAGAGGACCGTTAGAAGATAAGAAAGAAGGGCGCCATACGTTACCTTGACGCGGCGCGCCCGTATCACTGCTAAGGCTCAATTCCAAGCTAAGGTTCGATGAGTTTGCCATTTTTCAAAAGTGTTCAAAGAGAAGGGATGGAGTTAAATTTCAAAGGGCCGGAGACGATGTTCAAGAATGGGAAATCTTCAGAGTGTGTATGTTGTGGTGATCGATAGCTCAATAAAAAAGCCAAGGCGACGCGTCCACCGATTCAAAAAGCCGGAATTTTCGGCGTAATTTAGGCGACGCTTTCTCGGCTTTTCAGAAGACGCGTTCAACTTTGTCAAAAGAATTCTTCTTTTCAGACAACACGTGGAGGCCATCATCGCAACTACACATCTTTAGCCGACAAGCGCAAAGTTCGGCGATGCTTTCTAAATTTTCAGAAAACGCGTGCAGCTTTGTCAAAAGGAGCCGCATCCGCACTACTACGTGTCGTTCAGAAAGCAAAGGGGTGTCGTTCAGAAATCGAAGGGGCGCCTGCTCAGAAATCGAAGAGGCGTCGTTCAGATATCGAAGAGACATTTGTCGACAAGGGTAAAAGAACAGTACCACCACTTGATATTATCTCTATCTATGTCGACTTTCGTCTTTTATGGCAAGGCAGACCTGAAGAAAATGCCCAACTCTTCCTCACCTCTGAGGGCGCACTCCCAGCAAAGCCTCTTGAAATACTCAATTTTTTCTCCCCCAAAGAAGATACCAGAAACCTGGAGTACAAATGAGGCAGAGGGAAACGGTCGATCGAAGCATGTGGAGACAACCACAACAAAATACATGTGCTGCTTCATTCGCCGTTTCTTCAAAAGCAAAGGTATCTCATATCATCAAGGTCTAAAGCAAAAGTATCTCATATCATGCTCTTTCCCTGTCCTTTTCTTTGTCCTTGTTCTTACTCGCATGGCAAAGTGAAAGAAGCAATCAGCCGGCACTTGGAGTCAGTCTTCCGAGTTGGAGCCAACTGCCTGGAATCTATTCCTGATTGCTTACCTAGCGTTGCTCTCGAGTAGTCATCTTCAACGGTTGATACACTTCCAGAGAAGGGACCACTTCTGCAAAGGGGAGCGAGTAAGGCAAGTGAAAATGATACATTGAAGCATGTGGAGACAAACTTAGGCTGAGTTATCCTCCAACCCTTTTCAATACGAATTGGAAAGATTGAACAAAGAAACAGACCAAAGGAGGAAGCTCAGACCTTCGGGGGAGACACTAAAGGGAATCCTGCTGCCCAGATCAAGAGTAGCACAAAGGAAAATCAACGATGGGCGGCAACCAGTTCGAGAGTAAGCCTGTGGAATCATCAAGATCAAGCCTCAATGCAATCAACAAAGAGAAGATGGAATTTACACTCCATAACCAGATTTGCGTCCCTAAACTCTTCTCTTTGTTAATTACATTTTGCCATGTTTAGTATGTTTAAGTGCTTTTTGTGTGTTTACTTATGTTTTGTGTGAATCTATGCTTAAACATTGAGGACAATGTTTGATTTAAGTGTGGGGGGGGTAACTAATGTTGTTAATGCAAATTCGTGGGATTTTATCACCCATAACTTCAAATGTTGTTCCTTGCTGTTTTAAGGTGTTTTTAAATTGTTTTAGAGTGTTTTAGTGTGTGTTGTTTTATAACTCCGAAAAACACATAAAAATTTGAAAAAAATGTTTTGAAAAGCCTAAAAAGAGTGTTTTGAGTCGTTTTTGTGTCGTAGGTCACCTTCCAACACAATGATAAGGATTTGGTTTCTAATTGCATGACTATTAAAAAGAGTTATAAACATAGAGAAAAGTTTGATTTACTCTTGGTATATGCTTGGTTATGGTTATAATGTATGACTTCACATGCAATCATAAAAGAAAAAAATTCGTTTTTGTAACATGCTTGAAGGAAGGAACTCAAACAAACGCTACAACCCTGAGAGACTTGAGCCTATAACGTTCTTTGGAGAGTATAATCTGTGATTTCTTGTTTTCTAAAGTCGTTGCATGATCTCATTATTCTTTGCTTGGTTACTACTTAGAAGGCGTTTCATCATATAGTTCCAAATGCTAGAACTCATGCCCATTTCATTCAAAGCATGTTATTGATTTGCATAACATATATCAAGATGAAGTTGTGTAGTTGCCACCATAGCCAAATAGCCTCACTTCCCATATTTCGTATTTGTTGTAAGTTTTAACCCCGTTGAGCCTTGTTTAGCCTATATTCTTTGTTTACCCATATTTTCCTCACCTAGCCTAGTTTAGGACAATCCACACCCTTGTTCTTAAAAGATAGTGAGCATGACTTAAATGAATTCTTTTTGAGTTACATTATGCAAGAAAATGAGTGTGGGGGAAGGAATGCTTGTTCTTAAGTATGTTTGAGATTCAAAAGAAAAGAAAGATAGAAAGAAAAAAAAAAAGAGCTTGAAAAAAAAAAAAAAATGAAAGAATGAGTGATTGAAGAAAGGGTCCAAAAAGTGAATATGGCCCTAAGTTTTGTGTGACTTTCCCTTGGGTGTTCAAAGTTGACTTCTGCGTTCTTAAGGGAATTCTAAGTGCCTGATTCAATACTTTGCTCACTATTGCTTTAAGAATGTTTGTTTATCCTTCACCTTTCATTGTTAGCCAATACCCTAGCCCCGTTACAACCCTTGACTTCTATCTTGAGTGTTATGTGTTTCAATTTGTGGAGTTTGAACTTGGTATGAGCATATGGTGTCACTGGTTCTCGCATCTAAGTAGTAGCATTCCATTCATGAGATCATATCTAAACATGCTTATTAACTCCAGAAATTGCGTTCTTTGTGATACATATATGTGAGTGTTCGTTTTCATGTTTACATCAATCTTCTCACATATGACTAGATTCGGGTGTGTAGTTAGAAAATCTGAGTGAAAATCGAGTGCATATCTTGTAAGGAATTGAGCAAATTCTCTAAGGCATGTTACTACATTCAAAACATGGTTTTAAATGCTTAATTGTGAACTAGTATATGGTGACTATGATTAAGAATGTACTTAAGTGTGAAGATGACTAAAATCTGTGGTAATGATGATTTTTAACGTGTCATGTGCATTGGAAATCCCTAAGACGGTTGTTGGAAGGTTTAGGTTGTGTTTTACTTGTTTTGTTTCGTTTGGTTTTGTTTTGTTTTTCTTTCTGTTTTGCTCGAGGACTAGCAAAAGATAAGTGTGGGGGTATTTGATAGGAGCATATTCATGCGACTTAAATGGCTTGTTCTCGTGCATTTACGTTATGTTTCTCTAGTTATTTTAGTCCTTTATGCTTCTTTTGTGTGTTTTCAGGTTCTAAGGGCAAGGTATGCAAAAGGATGCCTTTTGGAGCCTTTTGGAGCAAATTAGAGATTGGAATGGATATCATATGCTTGGAGCCAAGAGGATGGACGAAATTAAAGACTTGAAGTAGGAAAGTTAAATCCTAAAAGACCTCATGTTTAAGCATCATTGAAGACTCCTACGCATTTTAGAACACAAAAACAACATTCCTTGCAACCTTAGGACATTGTCGTGTGTTTCCTTGTGTCTCCCTTCCTTGCCATGCAAGGAAGGGCTTTGTTCCCTATTTTAAACACTTAAAGCATTCACTTATCATATCATTCACTTATCATATCATTCACTTATTATAAGCATTCACTTATCATATCATTCACTTATCAAACCATTCACTTATCACTTCCATTCACTTATCACTTATCACTTCCATTCACTTATCACTCACCACATATCATTCATTTATCACTTAACATATCATTCATTTATCACTTAATACATCATTCACTTATCACTTATCATACTCATAATCATCTACACATTTCAACCATTTAAACATATGCATTTCAACTCACATGCATCATCATCATGCAACCAACCTTGCCACATGCTTTCCAAGCTTTCCCCCTTCATCATTAAGCCACATTCACTCCCATTTCTCTCCCCTTAACAGCCCTAAACCGTGCATAATTAAAGGACACCATTCAACACACACATGCACCAAAAGACAACATTGGCATGCATCACATGCATTTCCAACACTTCCCCCTTTGTGCCGTGCCTTCCCTTCCACTTTCCAACCACATTCTTTCAATTCCCACTTCATCATTACACCACCTAAGCCACATGCACTCCCATTCTTTAATTCAGCCACTTAATCATTCAACCACAAAACAATCACACAACACACCAACACACATGCATCCTGAAATTCTTTGCCGTGCAATCACATGCATTTCCCTTGACATTTTCAGCCATCACACTTCATCATTACACCACCATTCACTCTTTAACCCACACACACTTCACACAAACAACATTCACATGCATTTCCAACACAAAACACACTCAAAACCGTGGCCACCTTTGCATTTCAGCATTCCCATTTGCATTTTCAGATTTCCAGCTTTCCAATCTAGCCACATTCACATGCATTCACTCATAATCATTCACCAAACTTGCAGCCACATTTCCACCCACCTCCTAGCTGTCATGTTCCCTCCATTACTCCTATAAATACCCTTGCATTCATTCATTCAATATCATCTCATTTCATACACAACACATTACAAACACATTCTCCCTTCCCTAGCCGTGAGTTTCCCATCTCTCCCCTTATAATCCAAAAACCATCTTTCCATTTCCATCACTCCTCACACCACTCCTCATCCATTTCCATAATCCCCCAAACCTCACCTTAGACCTTGTGCTACAATAAAGAGGAAGAGAAGAGGGCCTAAACGTTCATACAATTCAAGTTTGAGTTGTTGGAATGTTTAGGTGTTTCTTTGATTTCAATGTTTAAATTCAATTCTCTTTGTTTTGTATGTTTGAGGAATGGAAGAAAAGAGTGCTTAAACGTTCATACAATTCAAGTTTGAGTTGTTGGAATGTTTAGGTGTTTCTTTGATTTCAAAGTTATAATAAACTAAACCCCCTTTAGCTAGGGGGTGATTCGAAATATATGTTTATGCTTGCATTTTGATTTGATTACTTCTAATTGCGTTTCATAAGTTGTGGTTCAATTTGTTTAACCGTTTGATTGATAACTTATTTATGTATGTTTATTGAGAGTGCACACTTAATTTTCATGCATGAATATGACACTAGAATATAAGTGAGTTTCACCTAATAGTTACAAACTTATATTCACAAGTAGTGGAGGTTGCTTATAAACAATCGCGTTAAATGAATTCTTGGCATAAGTTTCATGCGTATTCCATAGTAACGAATGCCTCGTCAACACTTATAGTTTTCATGATGCTTAATGATCTTTGATTGTATCTTTATTGTGCTTTTCACGTAAAGGACTTTTGGAGAATGTTGTGAATTGCGTTGCGCTAACCCATCCAATTCATTAACTTAAGGAAAACTTGACGGTTAATTTAAGCGGACCTAATTGACCCGGGGCGTTGAGAATTAATGATTTGTTGAAATGCAATTGGAAATCGTTTTATTATGCAAGTATAACATATGTGGAGATGAACCCCGTAGCTAACTTTCCATCCATTCAATTCCATCAATTTGTTCTTTCTTTTCTTGTTTCTGTTTTCATGTTTAATTTAAATTGTTATTCAATTATGTTAAACATGTGAAACTAATTTCTTTTTAGTTAGAGGCGAATTTGAAGCCATGAACATATGTTGGTTATGATTTGATTTACTCCAGTTATGAATTCATGAACTTTAGATGTGGGTTACTTTTCTGTTTTGATTAAGAACTTGTTTATGTATGTGGGTTGAGGGTCGACACTTAATTTGCATGTCTAAACTTGACGCTAGGATATAAGGGAATTTCACCTAATCGTTATGAACTTATATTCATGAGTAGTAAAGATCGCTAGTCACGATTGTGTTTAGTAAACCCTAGGCTGGATTAACATGCGTATTCCATAGTTATGAATGCCTAGTCGATGTTTATGAATAATTTGTTGAATGTCTCTATCATGCGTATTCCATGGTTAGGGACTTTGATTAGGAATAATTTGGTTGTAATGCGTATCCCATTCAATCTAATGAATCTAGGGAAATCTGAAAGTTAGTTTAAGCGAACCTAATTAACTTGGAGCATTGTCATTCATCGTTTGTTGAAGTCATAACTGGGAGTCAATTTATATGCTTATATTCATGTGTGGATAAGGAACCCTCTAACTAGTTTTTCATCATTCTATTTCATTAATTTCGTTTTTTTTAGAATCTGTTTTAATTCCAAGTTTCTGTTTTAGTTTAAATTCATCCAAAACCAATCCCCCATTTATTTTAAAGTGTTAGATTAGTTAGAAATACATTTATTTTGTGTTTTTACGTTTTTGAGTCAATTTCCAAGAGATTAACAATCCCTCCTAATCCCCGGTCCAGAACGATCCCTACTTATACATATACTACAATTTGACGAAAAGAGGGTTTAATTTGTGTGCGTATAATTCTCGCATCATAATCCTTCTAGTGAAACCCTGCAAGGAATTGGTAATGTGCACCGAGCAACCAATGTCAAACCACCAAGTATTTGGAGGAGCTTCAACAAGATTTAACTCAAAACAAACAAAAATATTTTCAATTTTAATACCTTTCTTGTTAGCCCATTTGATGCTTTTGTCGCAATCCCGTTTCATGTGACCATACTTCTTACAGAAATAGCACTTAATGTTTTCAACATTCACCTGAAAAGCTTGAGATCCTTTGGAAGAGGACGGAGTACCAATGGCATGAGAATTAGATAAGTTATAGGGCTTGTATTTATTACCAGAGTACACCAGAGGCTTCTACCCATTGTCTACTTGAACAAAGTTCACCACATTAGCCTTGCCCTTTTTGATTATGTTCTCTTCATTCACACAAATTGATATCACCTCATCCAGCGCCCATTTTTCCTTCTATGTGTTATAGGAGATCTTAAGCTGCTCAAAAGATTCAGGCAGAGAATTGAGAGCCATGTGAACGACAAAGGTTTCGTCCATAGGGACATCCAAATCCTTCAACTTTCCTAATACATTAACCATCTTCAAGATATGTTCCCTCACACTCCCATTCCCACTTTTGAGCAAGAGTCATTATTTGTCATTCATGCATTATCTGTATGACAATTTTATTAGAAAATTGAATTACAACAATCCTTAAGTCTTTGAACAAAACGATGGTTGGTTCAATCTTCCAATGAGAATTTCATACACTAATTCAAGATTTGAACCATTTAATTATTTCTTTCTTTGAAAAGAAATAGAAACATGTTATAAACCAAGAATTGCAATTTGATGTCTCCTTCAAGAAACAATATTTCATAAAATACTCACTTTGATGAGTATTTTCAAACAATTGATTCAAAGATATCCCATATATGATTATCAATCACAGTTTGAATTCTCCTTGTAAGGCTCATTGCAAAACAAATACTGAAGAAGCCAACACACACATGCAGTGCAATCATGTTATATGAAAAGAAAAACCAAAACCAACTAGGTTGGCTCTGATGCCAAATGTAAACTTTAATAAAACCTAGGGTTAATGCTACAAGGTTTTGGCGACATGCACACGTGGTATTTTTTAAGAACCGGTGTTAGTAATAGTTCAGGATTTTATCTGAAGAAGCCATTACACAGATTGAAGCCTCTTACTTTGATCTTCTACTCAATGGAAACCTTATGTTCTCATCTAGTAATGGATATAGATTTGATCTCAGAAAATGGAACCAACTTTCCTTGAGCAGGGACCAAGTATATATAGACATCTACAGGCATCTCATCATAACTGCCTCCTCCCATTAAGGATGGCAGTTTGATAATTGCAAGCATTACGCTTGTCTTTTGATCATGGGGTGTTTCTCTACTTCATCACGTAATCCTTATGGTCCTACATTATAGGAGATTCAATTAACCAAGTCATTAACTCCTAACTGAACTCTAGTGTCTGATATAGATAATTAACCTTAATTATAATTAGTAAAATCCAAATAAGTTCCAACATAACCATCAAATCCTCCCCAAATTTCTCTCATTATTCTTAGGATTTGTTAGCACTTTTACAGAAGATATGTTCTATTGGGATTTTCAACCAAAGCCCAGATTATATCCCTAATCAGTGACATTATTCCTAAGAAAATTAGCAATAGATTCTACCCAGAAATTAATCTGACAGAAGTTTGATTTGACTGTGGATATTGAATGGGAAGATAATTATTTCAATCTTGGGCCAAGAGAGAAAGAGAGATAGAGGGAGGATCCGAGGGGAGGCTTTGGCAGCAACGAGTAGGAGTGTCCAGAGTCGGGTTACTGGCGGCTGATGAGGTTTATCTGGTTGCGTGGACAGCATCTGCTACTTCTTTGTTTTTTTATTCTTAAGTGTAGATGGAGGAGACTTTGGCGACAGGAGTTGGGGTAGCCACTCCTGGAATGGGGTTGGCCGGCGTGGATGACTTTCTGGGTTGTTAGGGCAAGAGACTGTCGGGATCCGGGGTGGGTGGGAAGGCGGTGGCTGCGAGCTTCTTTAGTTTTAGTTTTAGTTTCTTAATTTTATTAAAAGTTAACGGGGTTAAGGTTAGGTTTAAATGGCTGGAAACTTGTCAAAGAAATAAGAAAGGAGACATATAAGAGAAACCAAATTAGGGACAGCAGACCCGTGGCCACAGTTTCCTAAGCAAAACGCCAAACATCAGCACTTATTTCTTCCTTCTTCTAGATGTCAAAGAGTGTGGCCATGGACTTCATTTTGGATCCTGTAATCTTCACTAGGGTGGGAATTTGGACAAAGTTCCAAGGATTCGAACAAAATACCTCATTCCTTATTTAAGGGTCCTTTCACATTTTTTTGTTCATGTGTAAAAGGTTAAATATATTAATTGTTCATACGTGGAAAAAAAAAAGTGCAAGTCAGCAAAACTCTTTACTTGAAATATGGTATAAAAATGTTATACCGGGGCTTTTAGTGTGTTTGTTTGGGCTTCGTATTAGTTGGGTTATTTTGCATATCCATTGTCTTCTTGTTTAACGAAAATGATCGGGATAAGTTGTTCATTTGGTAATTAATTTATAACACTTGGTAGTTTAGATACATATATATATGGCATATTGTACTAAACGTACAAGTTGATCATGTACATATCATGACATATATACCTTGGAGGTATTAATATTATACATTGTAGGTATGGATTTTGATGGTAATCATATTATGCAGTGGGGTACGAGGCTTCCATAGCAATGCCACAAAGACCTTCCTTTGCATCAACATCTCTTTGCATTCTTATGTACCCTTTTTCACCCCATTCTGCGCCCCATGAGTTCTTCACCAACCAATACTTGGTCCCATCAGCACTTACTCCAAAACCAACTGCGGTAACCCCGTGATCAAGACTTGTTCCACAAGTTCCTGTAAAGACACCACTTGAATAGAATTGAAAGTCGGAACCACCAGCATCAATGGCAACAGAAATTGGTTGATTAGCAACAGCCTTCAAAAGGGCAGCTTCACTGTTTGCAGGCACATCTTCGTGGCCAGTTATCATGGCTGCATGACTGGCCTCCTTCTTGGTGTTGCAAGTACCATCAACACCCGTGTAAGGGTAATTAGTTTCGGTACTAAGCCCATGGTTTTGAGTGATGAACTGAAATGCATCATCCATTAGACCACCCTCACAACCTTGGTCCACATCGCTTGTGTCACAATCGACTAGCTCCTTCTCAGACAAAGATATCAATTTACCAGTTGTAAGCTTAGTAATCCCTTCCATAGCTGCCACAGCTGAAAAAGCCCAGCAACATCCTGTGAGTATTTCATTGAAACTAAATATTTTGTTGTTTTTGATGGATGAATTAAATAATGGTTAGATACAGACATAGAGTTTTAATTTGCAATTCAATCCTAGTTAGAACATAAGAAACTATCTGATCAAGTTCCAAATTTGTTTCCAAATAAAATTGATTACCACATTGGCCTTGGTCCTTGATGGGTGTTACAGCTCATTTCTTTCTCCAATCTACAGTAGCTGGTGCTGTAACATTTTCATATTTGAAAGAAGTCGTCTTTGTGGAACATTCATGCCCTATGAATCTATTTCTAGATGTTTTGAATTCTTCATTTGTAAGGTCTGCAAATTGATTGACCTTCAATTTGTATGGTTTATTTGCATCATTGTTGGAAGATTCTATAAAATCCACATTTGCTTTGAATATATTGAAACGCTTCTCCTTCTCGTTAATGTCGGTATATACACGTCCATAACGAGCCATGCATTGCTCGTATTTCCCATACATTGATGCATCTTGAAGAGTGCGAGAAGTGGCGTGAGAAGACAAGGCTCCCAACATGAAGATCAAGGCAAAACACATGCACTTGCAGTAGTACTCCATGGTATAGCTAGTAAGGGAAGCAACTAGGGATTTGATGGAGTAAATGAATTCAAGAGAAGGTATACTGAAATGGTAGACTCTTCACGGTTTATATAGATAAGAGACGATGTTGCTATCTCCGTGCCCTAAAAGTTGGTCTGTAAACTTCGTGCCCTATAAAATGTTCTGATATAAACCTGCAAGGTTTTGCTTCTATGACTATGGTTTTAATTTAAAGTCACGATAAACTACTAGCAAAACTTATGTCCTTATGTGCATACTGGTTCATATTGGGCTTATTATGTGCTCATTGACAGTAAACTACGTGAGACTATACAAATACCTTTGTTTTATATGTAGAAGTTCTCATGCATGCTACTACTTTTTATTGGATGTCACCCAATGGAAGCCATGCATGACTTCATCAAGGACTTCGTTGAATGGTGTTCTTAAGAGCACCTCATCGCTAAATGTTGTGGATTCAACATTTTATATTTTGGTTGTCGGAAAGTTCTTCAATGGAAATTGTTATTAGCACTTCAAAAATCACATTCTACACTTCTTACAATTGTATTTTTCTTTCTAATTATAGAAAGTTTGGATTGCAAAATGAGATTTTTGGATTGCCAATAACAATTCTCTACGAAATACTCGGCAATGAGACTATTGAGCAGCTCCATGTAAGTTTATGTAATTGTTATATTTTACATTTATAAAAAGTATAAATTTTAATTAAATATGAATATTCGGGTCTTCAGATCCTGACTAAAATCCTGGATCAGACCCTCGGTCGTAGGTCTGATAAGGTCTACCGAAAGATAGGGGATGCGCCACATCGTGACACTACTGCCTCCTATTCTAGAGATAACATGAAACATGTCACCACGTTGATGTAGGAAGTTGAGGACTTGGATCAGAAGCTTGCGGCCCTGGATGCTCAGCCCTGGGTGATAAGATGAGTCAGATCTTACACGCCCTTCAGTTCTCTGGCTTTCGATTCCCAATGCCACCAACTGCTCATCAGCCATCTTTGAGCTCCCAACCACTCCACCCAGCAGATACCCAGTAGTCCAACCCAGTTGACCTTGACAACCTTCTTTTATAGTTTTATTTATTTATTTATTATTTTTATTTTTTTATATTTAGATATCATTAAAAAAAAAAAAAAAAAAGGCTTGTACGTACATTGTCATATATATGTTTATTAATTATTTTAATTTAATTAAAATAATTACACAAAAAAAATTAATTAAAATATTTCATTTAATAAAATAATTATAAGAAAGAAGAACAAGAATTACGTTTCGGCAATGAAAGATCTTTGTTGCATAAGATTAAAAGCAAGGAAGGCTATAATCGTGCAACATCTTGAACGATGAAAATTTCATAATTCAAAAATATTAAACTTACTCAAAAATCAAATATTATGGGACAAATTTCGTTGCATCATTGTTTACTCAATGAAACTATTCATTGCATAGAGGTTTACCTAACGACTAGTTATCATCGCCATAAACTCAACGACAAATTGTCGTACCCTTTACTTTGGCGCGACGATAGATTTCATTCCCCTATCTTTGAGGTGACGAACGAATTATCATCGCGAAAGCTGTTTAGACAGTAATAAATTATGCACGTACTAAATTAATGTGAATTATGCTTGCATTCATCTCATCGCTAGTCTTTGCTTTCCCTGCCAGCTAAAAGTCAAAGCTTCAGAATCTCGCAGCGTGGTTCTCTATCCAAATATAGCTTTAGTTAATAGACATAGGTGATGCTGGTAAAAATCACTGTTAGCTTTTAACCAAAATAAAAAAAAAATTGAAAAAAACAAAACAAAATTACTGTTAGCTGAAGACGATCACACATGATTCAAGGGACCATAAAATCCCACACTTAATTAGAGCCTAAATTTAGATTAGGGACTGTACATACATGTAACTAAACAAAAATTAACAACCCCCTCCCTCTCTCTCTCTCTCTCTCTCGACTTTCCAAAATTAAACCTCTTTCAATAACAAAACGCGTGGGGTCAAACTCTCTATAACATCCATCGTCGTCGTTTGTCTTTCTCAAATAACAGACCCTCCTTGTTTAATGCTGTTTTCACACAATTCCACCTTGCAGCTGCCCTCTTTCTCTCTCCCTATCCCTCTTTTTTTTCCAAACATATTTTCCTTCCCCTTAGATGGCTCCCCTCACCTCTCGTCGTCCGTCTGCCTCTTTTCGGACGACGAGCAGAGCTATCTCCATCCTTTCCATCACCATCGCCATTTTCTCAACAACACACCAACGACGTCCGTCTCTTGGATTTCCTATCAATCGCCACAACAAAATACAATAGAAAATACCTAAATTCTAGATTCTAGGCTTAGCTTATAAATATTGAATTTTCTTTTTAAAAGATTTGGCTGCGATTTGAATAATTTCGTTCGATCGCGACCATGTCACAATCGATCTTAGCCCCATTCCAACTTTTGGAACTCAACGTGATATCGGCACAGGACCTTGCACTCATATCACGGTCCATGCGCACTTACGCCGTTGCATGGGTGCATCCTGATCGTAAACTCTCAACCCGGGTGGACACCTCAGGCCACAACAATCCTACATGGAACGACAAGTTCGTGTTCCGGGTCGATGAGGACTTCTTGCATGACGACACATCCGCTGTCATGATCGAGATCTACGTCCTACATTGGTTTAAGGACGTTCACGTGGGAACTGTCCGTGTGCTGGTTGGGAACCTCATCCAAACCCCGATGCGACCCCACCACCACCACCCTCAATTGGGCATGCGTTTTGTGGCGCTCCAGGTGCGTCGTCCCTCGGGCCGGCCACAGGGGATTCTAAACATCGGCGTGGCGCTGCTTCACAGCTCCATGCGTAGCATGCCGTTGTATTCCCAACTCAGCACCTCAGCCGTTGGATATAAAACTTTGATGGGCGAGGACGACGCACCGCGCAGCACCAAAACCCACCATACCGGAAGCCAAATGACCACGAATTCGAAGCCCCAGCTACGGCGCACCAAGAGTGACTCCAGCTCCATGTTAGGGTCGGAGCTGAGAGACAAAGAATTCAAGCACAAGGGTAAAAAGGGAAAAGCGAGTTCCGTGGTTATCTCGTCAGACATCAGCGCGAGAAAAAAAAAGAAGGGTCGCGGTTCCAAAGCGAGCTCGTTGGTTGGCGGCGCATCAGATATAATTTACAGGAAGGGCAAAAAGGGAAAAGCAAGTTCTATAGTTAGTGCATCGGACGTTAGCTACCGAAAAGGGAAGGCGAGCTCCATGCTCAGCGCCTCGGATGTGGGCCCACCAAAGAGCTGGAAAGACAAAAAAGGAAAGCCAAGCTCTGTGCTCAGCGCCTCTGATGTCGGCGCGCGGGACCCACCGAAGAACGATAGCAGTAACAATGAGAAACCGGTCAGCTCTATCCTCGGCGCCAACGAAGCAGAAGAACCGTCGAGAAAGATGCGCGGCAGTAACAAACCCTCCCCGAAATTCCACCTGGTGGACAATTACGGTGCCACCCCTACGCGGAAGTCGACTCTGCCAGTTGGCAAGTCGCCGTTGCAGAGGTTGCAGTCGCCCTACGACGCGTATGCAACACCAAGGAAGTCGAACCTCATGCCCGTGCCGTTCATAACAGAGTCGGAGCTGGGGCCATCGCCGTCGGAGGTGGCTGCGGCGATCGCGAAGGAGCGAGTGGACCAGGACAACGAAAGCTCGGTGGTAGTGGGCGCGTGGAACGAGGACGACAGCGTGGAAGGGTTGCAATCGAAGCTGGAGCGGTGGCTAACGGAGCTCCCGCCAGTGTACGAGAGGGGAGAATTCTCGAGCTTTAAATCCAGCGAAATGCGCCATACACGGCGGCACAGCGAAGGAAGCAATGGGTTGTTCTCTTGCTTTAGTAACATATGTGGAATAGAGTGCTCCGTCGTATGCGGGTCGGGCGATAAAGAAAAACCTCGGAAGAAGAATAGGAGTAAGAATGGCCGGCGGGTCCATCGGAGCCCTTCAGTAGGAAATCTAAACAACGTGTGATCAACCCAAATGTTGATGGGTTTACAGGTCGGAACTTCAGCGGGAAACGTTCGGGGAGATGAGAGTAACGGCTTTGCTGGTGCTAATTACACCGAGATGTACTATTAGGAAAATAACAATTGATATATATATATAAATTGGGGGTTGAGGTTCACACTGGGGGTGCGGGATAAGGATGTTCACACTGGGGGTTGATGTTAGTGAGTTGAGTTGAGCTCGGTTAGGTCACATTGTTCCCATTTCCCACATTTTTAATTTTGTTTCTATCAAATTTCTGTTGTCTAATCTATATTTATCTCTACTAATTAATAAAACATCATTGTCAACCAAAATCCTACGAAATTACCAATTTAACCTTTTAATTAAAACAAAACATGAATAAGAAATATAGAACAGAAATGAATTTCACACAACCAAATTTTCTTTTTTTTTTCCAATACCTAATCTGCATGTAATTCTAACATATCTCTAACTTTAAAAAAAAAAAAAAAAATTCTCACTTCCACATTCTCTATCACTCTATTCCTCTTTCCTTCTATTTCAAAAACACAAAAAAAAAAAAAAAAAAAAAAAAACAATTCTCACACACACTATGTGTGCCCATATGCTAGTATCTATTAATAGAATATTGGGTATATATAAGGGGAGAGGGCCGGCCATAGTGTTAGGGTTTTACCCTACACATGGCAGCATCCTATTGGCTAAGGTTTTATGGAGAAATATTATCAAGATATTAAATAGGAAATAATATCTTGAGATAATTGAGTAATTATCCCTAATTGAATTAAATAGGGATTACTTACTTGAATGGAGTCAATCTTCAATTGGGAATGTATTAAAGATAGGATTTGGGTAATTAGTCCTTATCTTTAATGCTTTGACTTTTCCTTGCCAAGGGCAGGTGAGTTGTGGATAGTCGTATTCAGCACCTAAGACATTTAGGGGTGTGAACTGCGCGTGGGAGTATCTAAGGAGCCTGCCCATTTATTGAGGGCAATCTTGTCTTTCTTGAGCAAAAGTCCTCGTGTCACCTCTAGAATTTTTGGAATTATTTTAGGCTCCACAAATGTCCCCACACCTGCTGGGTTGCACGTAGGAAAAAGACAGTAAGTGTAGAAATCCCAAGCTGCATGGGCTTGTAGAATTGTTTCCCAATTTGAACTTGATCTCCTTCCTTGATTTGGAGATAGACTTCTTCTAGGAGAAGGAAACCAATTGCCCCCAATACCTATTTAATTATGCCTTAAGCAGGGAATTAAATAAATTTGGAGAACAATCATCATTCCAACAAGGAAGAGAGAAACCAGAGGAAATTTCCCCCTAGCTTTCTTTTTCTCTTGCCCTTGCAAAGAGTCGTCTCTCGTTGTTGTTCTTCTTCTCCGTGCCGCACCAAGGTAAGAAAAATTTGAATTTTCTTCTTCTTGATTTTTTGGGAATCTTGGGACTTGAAAAATTGGCTTAGCGAAGGTTGGGGAGGCGTGAGTGACGTGGTAGGGATACCAAGGGGCTGCTGTGCTGTGGTGGTGTGGCGATAGAGTTCAGTTGGCATGGGCCAGGTGTTTGGCTCGGCTTGAACCGAGGTGACAGGCGCGCTGGGCGTGGGGAGGCCAGCTTGGGCTGAACCTCTATGGCTACTAGGCATGGGCCCATGCAAGCGAGAGGAAAGAGAGTGGAAGAGACTGATGTGGGCCAGCTCTTGGGTCTTGGTGGTCTGGGATAAGAGGCATGGGCCTTGCTGGAACGCATTGGGCGCGAATGAGGAGAGGGGAAGGAGGCGCGGACCTCCTCCTGTGCTGGGTTGAGTTGTGTGGGCTGCATGCATGAGTGACCAAGGGCCTTTGGGCCATGCTGCTCAAGAGAGAGAGAGAGCCGGGTTTGGGCCGTGGGGCCTAGCTTGCTACTTGGCTACTGCGATTTTGGCTAGTGATGAAGGAGAGAGAGTGAGGGCGAGCTGGATTGTGGGGCTTCGTGTTGGGCTCTGTGGTTTTTATTTTTTTATTTTTTTATCTCTTCTTGCGAGCTACCTTCTAAATATTTTTCTTCATACTTTTTGCAGAGATTTCGAGATGTCTTCCTCCAATCGCAAAAGTGACGAATATCTTTCACCCTTGTACCGTCAAGGTGGTTTTTTCAGCAAAGTGGTCTACTTCAAGGCTGCACATGTCAAGATCAATTCCGATGAGTTGTTTTAGGATTTCCTTGAGACGTACAAGCATGCGATTCCATCAGAGGTTTGTGTCCAGTGGGTGAAACATGATAGCTGCCATGAACTGTGCGGCGACGAGGGTGCCACTGCTAGGAAGAGGGCTATCAAATTCCATCTATATTACTTCGTGTTGTGATTTACTTTTCCTATGTGGCGTATTTTTCCAGGAGGTGATCTGATCCATGAAATGCGCGCCTGCTCAGTGCTCCCCAAATGCAGTTCATGCGGTGGTGGGGTTCTCGAACTTGAGTAGGTTCTTTAATCTTGACTTTACCATAAATGAGTTTTGGTACTTCTTTGAAATTGGCCACAAAGAAGGCGTGGGGAAGTTGAGGTATCGCCATAGGTTGCTTTATGTTTCTTGCAAAGGTGATCATGAGTGGGCGAGAGATACCTTGGAGGTAAGTAGAGAGTGGGAGTCTGACTCATCTCCTGAGCTGCGTGTTTCGACTGTCTTTATTAGTGGTAAGTGAACTGCTTTGCTTGACTTTTTGTTGAGCTACTGCATGACTTCAATTTACTAATTGTCCTTCTTACTTTGCGTATATTCAGAATTTGGCTCAACTCCAAGAGCTTTGGTAGATATGAAGAAAATGCATATCGCCTTGGGCATTCTTACTGAGTACCGCGGGTAGTGCTGGCTGCTCAGTCCTATTTGTCGGGAGAAAGGTAGGCTGCATTCGGAGGAAGAGATAACGTGGATAAAAGATGAGGTGTTTGCTCGTCCAATTGTTGCTGTAAAGCTTGCTGCTAATGAGGGTGGATATAAGAGATCTTCCTTACCTGCTGATGAGCCTTCAGCTAAGAAGAAACCAAGGACTTATTCTGCTGCTCGCAGGGGCTCGTCTTCTGTTGAGAAGCTTGTTATCGATTTGACTTTTCCTAAGGGGACGAAAAAGATCGTTAAGTCTGAGCCTATGAAACTTGTTACTCCGAAGGTAGCCACGACCATTGCTGAGAGGAGCAGAAAGGTTCGGTGGTGCCCTCGGTGTTTGGTTTTATGTCGAAGGTCGGAAGCAAAGTTTGGTTCGACTTTTGAGAGGCTCGTCGCTATGAAGAGCAAAAATGTGGATTCTACTGCTAAGGTGGCGCTTGGGCCTGTTCCTCTTTTTGTTGCGACTGATTCATCTGCTGAGAAAGAGAAATCTACTCGCACGGGTGGTTGCGAGAGATCCACTGAGTCTAAGGCTGGAGAGTTTCTCGAGGTTTGTACGGTGCTGAAGGTTGACCTGTTTGAGGACGTTGATGCATACGCCAAGTTCGTTGACAATGTTGGGAAAGTTGTCATCTACTCAAACTTTTTTACGAAATGTCCTGCCTACTTGAAAATGTCCTCCCTGATTGCTACAATGCACAAGACTTTAATCCTGGTAATTGAGTCTATGCGCGTTGATCAGGATTGGCAGAATTGGCAGGTGCTTACTAAGTGCTCAACGAAATGGCATAACATGAAACCTTTCTTTGTTGATATAACAAGCCCATTATTTAAAAATCATAACAATGAACCACCACATAAATTAGAAAGCAAAAAACCTACATCCGAAAGTACCCAGAAGCTAAAATGATAGAAAGAATGAGAAGGGGTATTTATACGTACTTGTCATTGTTGCAATCCATTTTTTGAGCAGTAGCAGAGTAGTAGCAGCAGCAACTCAACCGTCACTGCCCAAATGCCATACCCTCGTTGCCTTCTCTCTTTACGCACAAACTCTCTATCTTGGGTGGAGAATCAAATTGAGAAACCCATCTGCCAAATTAAAGTGGGAGAGAGCAAGGAATTGACTCTTTGGATTCAAGAACATATATATGGAGAAAACTTTGAAAGATAGAGAATAAACCAAAAAATCAAACATGAGAATCAAATGGCTTACCAACTAGGTAGGTTTTTAATTTCTTATGCAATTCGTATGTAGCAGTTATATAGGTTGCAGCAATCAAGTGAACTGGAACTGCTGAGTCAGCAACATGGGTTCCTTCACGTTCATGTTTCCATTTTTTTATTTCTAGTTTATTTTTTTATTTACTGTGTTTTCTGCTTTTTTTATTTATTTATTTATTTATTTATTTATTTGGACATTTCTATCCTTTATCCATATTCCTAACAGTAAATCACACCAGTTAAATTTTTTTTGTTTGAGGGGCTTTATCCATATTCCTAACAGTAAATCACACCAGTTAAATTTTTTTTGTTTGAGGGGCTTTATCCATATTCCTAACAGTAAATCACTGATGTCACCATCATCCTGTTCAGAAATCAGTGAGCGAAGTTCGACAACCTTGTTAAGATTGACCATACTTGTTTCACAAGATATAGAAATCTAATCCAGCAAGGAATTAGCATGTTTTCCATAATCATGGAGTCATTACAATCTAAGGATTGGCGTGTGCCGCAAGTAATCACACTCCTAAAAGGATGTAACACCTACTTCCAAATATATATCCTAAAAGGTCATTTCCTCGACTAATATAAATACATCCTTGCAAGGTTGATATCTAGCAAAGTAATTCTCGGAGACTTATTCTCTTGTCTATTGCTTAAGTCTTATATTGCTTACTAAATTGACTGTTGGAGAGCCTTTAATAGACACACACCCCCCAGTCTTTAGCTTGCTTATAGTTATTTGCTCCTTTACAGATTACTCAAATTTGTACATCTTCACCTCTTACGGGGTGCGCAAATTTGGTTCGAATGGGTTGGATAAGTACTCTTTTAATTTCATGAAGGCGTCTTCGAACTTGTCTGTCTAGAGTAAGCCTTTATTCTTCTTTATGTTGTGAAAAATGAATTCAGTGGATCATGAAAGGAATCAACTAAGGGTGGCCACTCTTCCTGTTAAGTTCTGTATTTCCTTCACGGTCATAGGGGACTTTATCCATTATTACTCTGATCTGGTTCAAATTGGCTTCTTTTCCACGCTTGGTGACCAGGTAACCTAGGAACTTGGACTATGTTTTTAAAACCAAAGGGCATAACCTTATAGTTGTACATACCTTGATTAATATTGAATGATGTTTTCTCCATGTCTGGCTCGTACATCTTGATCTAGTTGTAGCCGGAGTAAAAATCCATGAAGCTCAATAGCTCATACGACACTGTATAGTCCAATATCACGTCGATCCGAGAAAGAGGGTACAAATACTTAGGGCAGCTTTGTTCAGGTCCATGAAGTCTACGCAGACTCTTCCTTTTCCGTTCCTCTTTTGATTGAGCACCATGTTAGTTAGCCAGTTTGGGTGGTGGACTTCAATAATGAAGTTGGCGTCCATGATTACGCTTTTGGTGGATAATTAGCTTTGCGGTTAGGTCCAAATGAAGGTGATGACATATTATGGAAGGATCTATTATTGGCATGTCTTCTGCAGACCAAAAGAACGCATCCTTGTGGCCCGCAGAAAGTGGTGAACAACACATTCTCTAGATCGGTCAGTTTTGATTTGATCTTTGCTTTGTGTTCCGATTTAAAGGGGTCAAGGCTGATGTAAACGGAATCTTCATCTGCCTTAGACTCCTGAGTGTTGTTGTCTTAGGGCAGGTCCAGGTCAAATTCCTTATAACTCGTCTGTTGACCTCGAACATGTGATTGTTATACTAACTCATCGATGAGAACACTGAAGCTCTATTCCTCCTTGCAGATCATGTTCATGCTTTCCACGATGCAGCATCATGTTGCTGCTTGATCATCTTTTGTTTCTTTGACTCTACCAAGTGCTGGGTAGCAGAGTAATTAATGGTAAGATGAAGGGACAACCCTCATCTTATAGAGAAATTTTTTTCCAAGTATGGCATTGCGAAAGGTCGGGCAATCCGTGACATGGAAGGCTACTAGATAGTTGTACAGTTCTGCCTAAACCGCTAAATTCACTATTCTAAGGGATTGGACAAGAGTTCTGTTGAAGGTATGGAGGGTGCTTCTACCCTTATTGATGTTGTCCAAAATCCTCGTCCTCTTGACTGCATCTTTGAAGAGGATGTTCACCCCAAACCCATTTTTCACCAGGACACGTTGACCATTGCATTGGAGAATTAAACCTTGATGACAAAAGTATCGTTGTGGGAGGAGTGAGTCTTTCTAATTTCAGTTCGAGAATATCAGGATGTTGGAGTGTATTGAAAGGAGTTTGTTGATGAAGCCACCATCCTTAGCTGTTTGCTTTCCATAGATAAAGTTGACATTGAGCATAGGTTTTCCATCAAACACTAACTTTCAGAATGTCCTTGAGATTTTTGGACTTCTAGTGTGATGTTTTGGGAGTAGGGCAGCGGTGCTTCGCACATGAATTCATATAAACAGTTCTTACTGGGGTCAAAACAAGCCTTGCCTCAGCTTATGGTTCCTCAAAACTGGAGACAATGTCCTCTAGGGCCTTCATTTTCCTTTCGAGGTTGGCAATTTCAACTACTCTTTGATTCGTGAGGCTTTTCGAAATTTGTCGACAAAAGTATAGATTTGCAGTACACTGTCCCAGATTCGGTCTATTGTGGAAGTGTCTTCGCTTGCAAAGGCGGCACCGCGTCTGAAGGTGGGTCAATTAAAGCACTATTACTGTGAAGTAGCCATCGCAATGATAGAGTCATATGGTTAAGAAGAATATAGGTTCCCTCTCAATGAAAGCACCAATAGTTTGAATCAATGTCGTAAGAGGTGGAGATGCACAAATCCAAGTAACCTATAAAAGAATAAACAATCGTGAACTAGCCAAAGATTGATAGGGGTGTGCCGATCAAAGGTTTTCTGACGGTCAAGTTAGTAAGCAATATATAAGACTTAAGAAGTGGGCAAGGGAATAATTATGCGATAATTGCATTACCAAATATGAATCCTAGAAGGATGTATTTATACCAGTTGAGGATGAGACCTTTTAGGATAGTAGAATCATTGTTAAACCAAGAGAACCTTAGAGGATATTGTAAACACGAAAATTCTGTAACGAATGAAACGAGAACATCTATACAAAGTAGATTTGTATGAATTTGTAGGTGTTTACAATTTTCCTCTTATTCAGTCTTCAAATTTGATGTAGATGCGTGGGTTGTTAATCCAAGGGTCACGATGACTTAATCTCGGATGAACGATTGAATGATTGCTTCAAGTTTTGAGCTTGAAACAATGCGTGGATGGTCTTCACCTCTAGGTTTGTGTATGACCTGCGGCAAATGTGATGTTGATGTGGGATTTTGTTGATTCAAGGATCTTGATGACTATATCTTGAATCGAACGTCGTTACAAGTTTTAAGCTTGCAACAAAGTCTTGAAGGAATCGGCACAAGTGCTTGTTGATTCTTCAAGGGAATGCTTTCACTTTGGTCGAAATAAAACTTTGGCTTTAGTTGTACGTTCTTCGAATAGAGCTTTGGCAGCATATTAGTCTTCAAATATTTGGCATAACTTCTCCTTTTGTGAGAATTTTGGCCCTTCAATGTAGAAATCGTCGACCTTTATGCTTGTCTGAGGACCTTGCATTTATAGACTTCTTAAAGCTTGCATTTGAATGGATTTGGCTTTGATTTGTGTCTTGATTCATCCATGGGAGAATTTAGGCATGTTTTGTGTCTTAATTTTAGCCATTTTCCCTTGCTTGGTCGAAATACATAGGGGTTTCTTTCCTATTTTGCTAGCAATCTTCAATTCTTGCATGTTTTGTGAAGATGCTTTAGCTTTCTTTCCGGTTTTAGGAGCAACTTGGACCCCTTGCCAATTTTAAGAGGGATTTTCTCCCTTTTGCCGACTTTTGGGAAGGTTTTGTACTTCATTTGCTTGATTTGTGCCACATGTCATTGATGAATTGGCAACTAATGATGAGTCATATGCCACGTGGAGCTTTGTGATGCATTCATTTGCATGCAACGAAATATACATGTCTACAAATTCCCTCTATAAGATAGGAGGCTTGCCGATCCAGGGTAAGTTTTACGACGAGGTTGTTCCTAGCATGGAGGAATTTTCTCATCCCAGTAGCCGAGGATTGCCTGCGAGTTGCCGTTATTTGTTTTAGGCGTATCGCAAGCTTTCCCATAACGCTTAGGGTAAGTCAAGCGTGAAGATTTCTTCATGGATCTGATTTTGGTATTGGGATGCCATGAAGTATAAGAAGCCTTCAAACAAAAATGGCTGTAACAAGACCACTAAGCCAAAGGGAAACTCAAACCTGTCAGGTGTCATTGGTTTAGCTAGGCGTCGTGCCCCTGCCGAGTTGAAAGCGTTTGAGGATATTGGCGTAACGTTAGAACACGTAGAATAATCTTACCTAGCTGATTTCTTTAAAGTGGCTATCAAGATGGCTGCAGGTTAATCTTTCAGCCTTGCTATTCTGGTCTTAGCCAATATTTATAATGGCTTAAGTGTTGTTTCAAACTCGGTGAACACCGAAGATTGTGCTGTAATACTTCCCTACCACTATGTGTATGGTTGGTTAGGTGAGTACTTTGGCACTCATTTTTCTTCGTCTCCTTTAAACAAGTTGGGGCCTTCTTCATCAACTTCAGCTAAGTTAGGGCCTTTGATGACAAAGTACTTTGGCGTGCTTTATGCAAAGAGCCTTGATGATTTGCAAGCGCAAACGTTGTTTACAAGCTATGAAGATATGAAAATAAATCATCTGGCAAAGGTTGGGTCGGCGCGGCGAGGCCTCATAGATGATTTGCACCTTCGTTTCTCAGACTTGTCTTATCTTACAAGTCTTCGCTTGGGGTATGTTTCTTTACTGCAAAGAGACTGATGTATTGTTCAACCGTATAGTCATCACCATTTCAGCAAGTAGTTTGGCTTGGTCCAACATGTGCCAGGCAAGCTGAAGGAAAACGCACAGTCAAAATCCTTGCAAGCCGTGTATATGCATTGGGAGTCTAGTACCCGTGCATGTACAAATGCTTGCGGACAAAGGATGAGTTCAAGAGTAATCTAGTGACTCGTGCCTACATAAGTTGGTGGTCAAAGGTACACCATGAAGACTTGGGGACGGTAAGTGGCACCAATTCTTCTCGTTCACGTAATGATGCTTCAAGATAGGGTTGTTTTGCAGCTCTTACGCAGTTGGCACCTTTTGATTGTGCGAGCGCAGCTCCTTTGGAAGATGGACCTGTGGCCTTATCTCTTCAACACTCATGTTTTTCTTCTCAGTGTCCAGATGCTTCTAAAGGGGCGAGTGATGAAGTTGACTCGCACGAAGATGAGCTTGTTTTGCGGCAGCGTCAACAAGTTTTGAACAAACGACCGCTTGAAGGTGTTCAGGATAACAGTGGTGTCAATTTTCGTCATAAGAAAAAGAAAGTGTTTTGGCCTACTCAGTTTGATGGTCGTGTGTCACATAAGAAAGATGTATGTATTTCCTTCTTTCTTGTGATTTCTCCTGCTTTCATTGGTTTAGCTTTTGTTTCTAACACCTTTCTTTGTCTTCTTTAGGCTGGGCCCTCTTGTTTTTTTGACTTAGCGAACATGGGCATTCATTCCTTTAGAGATATGTTATTTGGAGGCATTTTACCCACAGACGAGGAGATTGGGGATCCGCGCAGAGTAAAGCTTGTTCCAAATCTGCCAAGTTGCCCAGGTTTGCTATAGGGGAAGGTATGCAAGAGCCCGTCATGCGTCCAAAACCTTTGCCAGCTAACTCTAAGATCTCTCTGAGAGGGCCGAACCTTAGTGGCACTAAGCAGCTTATCCATCGTATCAACCTTTCACGCGGCCATGGATATCAAGAGCTATATTGAGAAAAGGATTTCAAAGTTCCCATTTGAGGACCTTGCGTTGCTCAATGAGGACTTGTCAAAGTTTTTTTCTGTGATTGACAACCTTAGCGTTGATTCCTAGCTCTTAAGAGTCAAGATTGCTGAACTTATGGCCGCCTCAACTGAGTATTCTTCCTTGCATACTATTTCGTTGAAGAAGCTGAATCCAGAGGTTAGAGCTTAACAACTTGTGGCAATATACTTATCAATTGGCGTGAGAGTGAGAGTAGTTGGAAATCGAAGCATCACGACTACAAGGTGTTCTCTCGGGGCAGAAAGCTACACTTTCTCAGCATCAAGAGGAGATTTCACACCTAGAGCAAGAGAAAGGCATGGCTATGGAGTTGCCCATCTTGTCTCCTCCCTATGTGGAGACTTTGAAGACTTTGGAAGGCTTGCTTGAAATCATCGCCGTAGTTTTAGGGACATAGCTTTCAAGTAGTGTTTTCCATTCTTTGTACTTTAAGAATTTTTTTTTTTTTTTTTTTTTTTTTTTTTTTTTTTTTGTAATAAGGCTTTGGAGCTGACTTCTTCCTTTAAAGAAATAAAGTATTTACAATTTGAATTCGCTACTTATTCTTCAAAGTGTTTGCATTTTTTTTTTTTGTTGGTGATGTGACTATACTTAAAGTTTTGAATTTTCAAGTTGCCTTCGTACCCTTGGTTGAGGAGGGATCATGTCATGACGTAGTTCAAAGGAATGATGGATTACTTTGGATAGTTTTGGCAGTTTTGGTGGTGAGTTTGATGATGATTTTGGTTTTGTTTTGCCATACACAATTTATGCTCTTGCGGGCCAGGAGTGTTGGGTGTCGCCTTTTAAGCTCGTGTAAACAAGGAGCATTGAGTGTCACCTTTTAAGCTCGTGTGAACAAGGAGCATTATGCCATGTGCAATTTAGACACATGCAAGTGAGGAGCTTTATGATGTCTGTTTTTAGGCTCATGCAAGCGAGGAGCATTGCTTGTTTGGTTTAAAGGTAGTAACGCTTCAAGAATCTGCCATTAATGAGGCCGATCTTTAAGCCGTCTTCCACCATGATTAAGTAGGCACTGTTGGTGTAGACCTCTTGTATTACGTAAGGTTAATCCCATTTTGATGTGAACTTTCTTTTTGTCTTGTGAGTTATGATGATAGGTCATCGTAATGCCAAGACAAGATCTCCAGTTTGGAAAGACCTTGGGCGGACCTTCTTATTGAATGCCTTGGATAACCGTGCTTGGTAGCATTCCAAGTGTTGTTGAGCTTCAAGCCTCTTTTCGTTGAGTGCTTCTAACTCTTGAAGTCGTAGCTTTGCATTTTCCTATCCAGTCAAGCCTTCTTGTATAGCTATCCTTAGTGAGGGGATTTGACTTTCGAATGGCAGAACAGCTTCCATGCCATATAGAAGAGATTAAGGTGTAGCTTAGGTAGGAGTTATATGTGTCGTCCTATATGCCCAAAGTGATTTGCTTATTCTTTTGTACCAGTCTCTATTTGTTCGGCCGATTACCTTCTTTAGTAAGTTGCACAGTGTTTTGTTGAATGAATCTGTGAGACCGTTGGCTAAAGCATGATACATGGAAAACTTGTGCTGCTTGAACTTGTATTTCTCACAGAGCTCGCCCATGAGTCAGTTAGAGAACTGTTTTCTGTTGTTGGTGATGATGTAGCGAGGCACACCATATCAGTGGATGATATGGTCCTTGATGAAATGGACGACAATTTCCTTCTTTACTTCCCTTAGGGGAATGGCTTCAACCCACTTAGAGAAGTAATAGGTTGCAGCTACGATGTAAGCTTCTCTTGCAAATGACTTTAGTGTGATTGGTTATACGACGTCCAATCCCCATGCATCAAATTAGTAGGCTTAGCATCTTTTGGCGTATTCCAGGCAATCCTTCACCATGCTTGACCAGTAGTAACCCATTTTTTGAGCTAGAAATGTAGCTTTGGTCTTCAAAGATTTGGTAGAAGTTCTTCTTTTGTGAAAATTTTGGTCCTTCAATGTAGAAATTGTCAACCTTTATGTTTGTCTTAGGACCTTGTATTTATATACTTCTCAAAACTTGCCTTTGGATTGATTAAGCTTTGATTTGTGTCTTGATTCGTCTATGGGAGAATTTAGGCATGTTTTGTGTCTTAATTTCAACCACTTTCCCTTGCTTGGCCAAAATCTATAAGGATTTCTTGCCTATTTTGCGAGCAATCTTCAATTCTTGCTTTTTTGTGAAGATTCTTTAGCTTTCTTTCCAGTTTTGGGAGCAACTTGGACCATTTGCCGATTTTAAGAGGGTTTTTCTCCCTTTTGCTGACTTCTGGGAAGGTTTTATACTTCCTTTGATTGATTTGTGCCATATGTATGACTTGTCTATTTGTGATGAGTCATATGCCACGTGGAGCTTTATGATGCATCATTTGCATGCAACGCAATTTACATGTCAACATAAACATTTCTTCAAGGGTCGTTGAGGCGTATTTCTTGAATTGAAATGATGAATTTCATCAAGGGCCGTTGAGACATATTTCTTGGACAAAACATTTCTTCAAGGACCGTTGATGCTTGGTCTTGAATGAAATGAAAATTTAATTCAAGGGCCATAGAGGCTTGATTATGAATGAAAATTTTGAAAATGGATAAATCGGCGCATACTTATTGTGCTATTGATTTTCCATAATTTTTTGACAAAATAAATTTGGTGTATTTTGAGACTTGGATTTTTTCCTTGTGGGTGTGGGAAAAATACTTTTTTCCTTCCTTAAGTAGGAGCCTCCTTCAATTTTTGGCAATGAGGGTGATTTCTTTCAAGGTTTTGGAAAGCTTTAATGCTTGTACTTGGGTAAGTAGGATTTGCATTTTTTTTTTCTTCCCTTTCTTTTTCCACAGCAATAGGGTGTTTTTCCCTTTTGGTTTGGGAAACTTGAAGACTGTCCTTGCTTTGGAGGGATTTCCTTTTGTATTTTGGCAAGGAAAGGTACTTTCCCTTGATGTTTTGGAAATTTTGAAGCTCTTTCTTTATTTCTTTGTTTCCTTTTCTTTTCCTTGCTGATTATTGGTGTAAAAACCAGCATTTTTTTTCTTCTATTGCCGTGTATCACCTTACCCTTTTTTTGCTTGGAATTTGCTTCCTTGTTATAGCTGGAATGTGCTTCCTTGTTTTGATTTTCCTTTTGCTATTTGGTATGTGTCTTCCCTATAGCAGTAAGAAGCAATTGACCCTTATTTATTGGACAATTGGGTGCATGTTCTTGCCACAACACATCCTTACCGTGCACATTGAGTCGTGAGTTGTAACTGTTAAAGCTTGTTGCAGTGCATCACATTTTACTGTGTGGTGATGTGCAACAGACTGCTGTTGGGTTCCGCTGTGTAGTCCCTTTTGGTCATAGTTTCCCCTCGGTGGTGAAGTTGTTGTGCAGTGCAAGAAACTACTTGTGTAATCGCTGCGGGGTTGCGTAGTGTGATTGTGTAGCATTTTTGTTTTCTTTACTACTGTAATGTGCTTTGAAGGACCATCTTGTAGCTGCCCTTTTTGCTGTGCTGCTCAAGCTTTATGGCTGATTTATTTTCGTCATTGTGACTTACAATCGTCATCCTTCAACGTCATGAAGTTTGTCTCGCATGTCTTTTGCTTTAATGAAGCAATTTCTTTTCTTCTTGCCGCCCCACTCTTACGCTTATGTTTCCTTGTTTGTTTTATTACAGCCATGGTATTTTTCAAGTGCTTTAAGAGTAATACCATCACCATTCTTGCGAAGGAAGATGATGCACAAGGTAAAAGAACGACGTTGAAGCTTTGTGCTTTGTTGACTGGCCCTAAGGCGCTTGTTCTTCCTGTGAAAGACAACTCGATGTATATCAAGTCGTGGTCTTCTGAAGTATCTTGGGAAGTGACAGATTTTGGTAAACCAAATACAAAGAAGAAGGCATGTACATCAAGGATTCTTATCTTGAATCATTCGCACCATGTTCGTGACAATCCACCGGCTTCGTTTGAGCTTATTGGCGATCGCATCCATAGCGGAGCTATAACTTGGAATAGCACCTTGTCTACTACCAGAGAAGTCATCCTTGCTGAGTTTTATTAGGAGTGGCTTGAAGATGTCTTAAGCCGATCTAAAGATGCGTTTACCAACGTAGGCCTTTATCATGTTTGTACGTATCTTTGTTTAGTTATGATCGTCATCCTTCCGTCCTTCGTGTATTCTTTGAGCATTGGTATTCAGCGACCAACACACTTCACACGTCACAAGCGGAGATGTCAATTTCACTTTGGAATCTCCACAAGCTATAGGCTGACCGATCCAGGGTAAGTTTTACGACGAGATTGTTCCTAACATGGAGGAATTTTCTCATCGTAATAGCCGAGGATTGCCTGCGAGTTGCCGCTATTTGTTTTGGGTGTATCATAAGTTTTCCCAAGAGGCTAAGGGTAAGTCACGTGTGAAGATTTCTTTATGGATCCAATTTTGGTATTAGGATGCAATAAAGTACAAGAAGCCTTCGAAGAAAAACGGCCGCAACAAGACCACTAAGCCAAAGGGAAACTCAGACCCATCAGGTGCCATTGGTTCAGCTAGGTGCAGTGCCCCTGCCAAGTTGAAAGGGTTTGAGGATCTTGGTGTAGTGTCAGAGCACATGGAAGAATCTTACCTAGCCACTCCCTTAGCTTGTTGGCCTTGTAAAGTGGCTAGCAAAATGGCTGCAAGTGAATTTTTCAACCTTGCTATTCTGATCTTAGCCAATATTTATGATGGCTTGAGTGTTGTTTCAAACTCAGCGAGCACCGAAGATCGTGCTGCAGCACTTCCCTACTACTATGTGTACAGTTGGTTGGGTGAGTACTTTGGCGCTCATTTTTCTTCGTCGACTTTAGACAAGTTAGGGCCTTCTTCGTAAACTTTAGCCAAGCTAGGACCTTTGATGACAAAGTACTCTAGCGTGCTTTCTGCAAAGAGCCTTGATGATTTGCAAGTGCAAGCATTGTTTAAAAGCTGTGAAGGTTTGAGAATAGACCATCTAGCAAGGGTTGGCTCGGCGTAGCGAGGCCTCATAGATGATTCGTACTCTCGTTTCTTAAACTTGTCTTATCTTACAAGTTTTTTCTCAGGGTATGTTTCTTTGCGGCAATGATACTGATGTATTGTTCAGCTATATAGTCCTCACCTTTTCAGTAGGTAGTTTAGCTTTGTCCAACATGTGCTAGGCAAGCTGAAGGAAAATGCACAATCATAATCCTTGCAAGCCGTGTATATGCATTGGGAGCCTTGTACCCGTGCATGCACAAATGCTTTTATCACCCTAGCAGCTAAGGACGAGTTCAAGCGTAATCCAATGACCTGTCCCTACATAGGTTGGTGGTCAAAGGTACACCATGAAGACTTGGGGACGGCAAGTGGCATGGTAGGATTAAAGGCACACCACAAAGTAGCACACAAATGTCCTATTAATTTTCCTTATTAACAATAATATTTGTCAATTGTAGCATATGAAAATAAGGGTTTTTTCCGCAGAAAATTGTTTTATCTAACTACTTAAAATGTCACAAAAACTGGGCTGCTGTCCCTACTGACCAGCCACCGAAAAATAATTATTAGACAGACTTACACTTATCTAAAGTCTACAAAATTTTATATGCAAAAACTAGACACACAGAGCTACACTCACACAAATTTTTGGGATTTTTGGAGTTTATTTGATATTTAAATTAAATCGAACAAAAACAAGACAGAGACAGATTTTAAATAATAAAAATATATTGCAGTTCACAAGTTAAGAAAAACGAGTTAGGGGAATTGCTATCCACCACCAAATAATCATGCAAATATGTTATGTTTCATTCAAATTCCTTTTATTTCCAGATGAAGATGCTCAAGTTGGCTCAATGTTAGAACTCAACCTATTACTCTTTTTTATGTAGTATGTTAAGAGAATGGCATTTTCAACTTAACTTAGTCCCTAACATGCAATCAAGAATGGTGTGTTCATAGATTTAACAAGTAGAAATCATTAAGAACGAAAAGAGTTTGAGTCATCACAAGGCATCGCAAGTACAAGCGTTGTCTTACTTATCCTAGAAATTGATTCACATGTTAATCGCAATTAACAAGTACTACTCTAGAACATATGTAGGTCCTCATTCGACAAGGGCAGGCACACACATATTCATAGCATTAAAATCCTAGATATGCTTACTAAGTATGCATCCGTAGAAAACACATAAAGAATTCATCAATAAGACAAGTAGTGGACCAATTTTCATCCATTCATAAAAGTAATTCAAACGAAATGTCATAACAAACTTGCAATCATATTTGGGGCTTCAAAACAGCCCCTAACTACTAAAAATTAGTTACACATAATTCTCAAATTAAACCAAAAGAAAGACATGAGTTTGAGAAGATAAAACCGAGAGAAGAGAATGCCACGATTTCCTCCTTCCTTTCCTTCCTTCCCCAACGCAGCAGCCTTGCCTTTTTTCCTTGCTTTCCTCCTTTTTTTTTCTATCTTTTTTTCATACTTTTTCTCCCCCTTTGCTGCTGCAACCTGTAGGTCTTTTCTTCTTTTCTGTTGCCACAGTTTTTTCTCCATAACTCACCCCACTAACAGCCATTTAGTGATGACAATAAGTGAGAGGAAATGCTAAAACAATTGTAACTCTTTGGGCAGCCTTTATGCCCATTACTCTCACTTAATTTTTCATTTCCTCTGATATTTGAATAGGTGTTAGCTGGCTTGTTCTTGGCTGCATCAGTTTTGGCTGTTAGTTTTATGGGATTTATTGCTTTCAATGCTTTCTTGTCAGTTACAAACTGCTCAGCCTCTTGGGAACCTTTCAGTGTTAGCACGGCCATAACTTTTTCTAGAAAAATGATATTAACAATCTGTGAAATGATCCAGAAAATAGACATCCGTAGCTTTCCAAGAATATAAGGCTCATTCTCTAATTCATTCTGAGATGTCCGTAACTTGCTTCCAAAGTCAGCTGAACTGCACAGGCAGTTTTGACGAATTTATTACTTAAAATTCTAGTTGTGTTATTTTTCTTTTCTTTACTTGACAAATCCTACAAAACACAAAAACAAAGTAAATAACTCAAAAATATAAGGAACTAACTAAGAAAAGACAAGTGAATTTGATATAAAATATATATAAATATAAGCTTATCATGGCACTAATTCTTCTCGTTCATGTAATGATGTGCCGAGAGAAAGTTGTTCTGCAATTCCTACACAACTGGCACCTTTCTATTGTGCAAGCGCAGCTTCTTTGCAAGATGGACCTGCCGCTTTAGCTCTTCAATGCCCATGTTAGTCTTCTCAGCGTTCGGATGCTTCTGAAGAGGTGGGTGACGAAGTTGACTCGCATGAAGATGATCTTGTTTTATGGTAGCGTCAATAAGTTTTGAACAAGCGACCGCTTGAAGGTGCTCAAGATGACAGTGATGTCAATTTTCGTCATAAGAAAAAGAAAGTCTTTTGGCCTCCTCAGTTTAATGGCCATATGTCACTTGAGAAAAATGTATGTATTTCAAGTGGTAAAACAGCTTCCACGCCATATACGAGAGAATAAGACGTAGCTTGGGTAGGAGTCATATGTGTCGTCCTATATGCCCAAAGTGCTTTGCTTATTCTTTCGTGCCAGTATCTCTTTTTTTGGCCGATCACCTTCTTTAGGAGGTTGCACAATGTTTTGTTGAATGCTTCCACAAAATCGTTGGCCGAAGCATGGTACATGAAAGACTTGTGCTGCTTGAATTTGTATTTCTTGCAGAGCATGTCCATAAGTCAGTTGGAGAATTGTTTTCTGTTGTTAGTGATGATGTAGCAAGGCACACCATATCGATGGATGATATGCTCTTTGATGAAATAAACGACAGAGTCCTTGACTTCCCTTAGGGGTACGACTTCAACCCGCTTGGAAAAGTAATCTTTTGCAGCTAGGATGCAGGCCTCTCCTACGGATGACTTTGGTGTGATTGGTCATACGACATCCAATCCTCATGCATCAAACTACCATGAAATAACTGTAGGGTGTAATAGTTCAGGCAGTTAATGTATAGAGTACTCGAAGCAATTTTGCTTCTTCGAGAGAAGGCAACTTGGCTGCAATAATCACTGGCAATGTCTCAGAAGCACCTAAAAATTCATACTTCATATGAGCAAGCAATTGTTTCAAGTCTTGCTTCGATGCAACTTCAACAGCTAGATAAATTTTCAGTAGGGCTGATCCCAAAGCTTCGCAATGATGCCACCAACGCAGATTGTGTGGAGGGGCAGAATTGAGCATATTGGCAATTTCAGTAACTTCTTCCACTTCACCTCTAGGCATGGATGAATGAATTAGATAAGCTTCAAGAGGTTCAATTGGATGTTGTGCTCGAAACTGCTCACTTACAATATGATTCAAGATGTCAACTCTTAAACATTCTTTCTGATCTCTTGGATGCTTGATAGCTTCAAAAACTTTAAACACCACTTCCTTATCTTCAACTCACAATGTAATCAAACGGCCTTTGACATCAATAAATGTACCAACAATAACTAAGAATGGACGGCCTAGTATAATTGGAATCTCACTATCTTCTTCCATATCAAGAATCAAGAAGTATGCAGATAGGATTAACTGATCAACTTGAACCAAGACATCTTCAATAATTCCTTTTGGGTACGTGGCAGATCAATCTGCTAGTTGTAGAGACACAAGAGTAGGTTTTATTTCACCCAAAGCTAACTGTTTAAAATTTGAATAAAGAATCAAGTTAATGCTAGCACCAAGATCACATAAAGCTTTATCAAAAGAAGATTTTCCAATTGTGCAAGGAATCGTAAACTCCCTGGATTGATCAACTTTAGTGGCAACTTCTTTTGCAAAATAATGTCACTCTTCCGAAAGCATTACTTTTTCGTGCTCCAAAAACCTCATTTTGTTCATGCATGCATCCTTCAAGAACTTTGCATAACTAGGAATTTGTTTCACTACATCAAGTAGAGGTATGTTAAATGTGCACTTTTGTAAATAACTCTAATATATGAGAAAAGTTTTGATCTTTTTTAGCCTTATGAAGCCGCTGAGGATATGGAACAGGTGAAACATCGGCCTTCTCCAAAATCGAATGTTCTAGAAGTGAAGAATATAATGTATCAGAACCAATGCTAGGCACTTGAGCGGCTGAATTCATAAAACTCTCCTCTTGTGCTTTGGTGATGACATTTTTAGACTTTTCAACCAACGTCCCTTTTTCTTCATCATTCGTCTATATAGTTCTCCCATTCCTGAGTGTAATAACCTTTAATTGCTCCATATTCCTCAGATTAATCTAAGTTTGACTGGGAAACTTGCCCTTCTCCCTCTCAACCATTGTGTTTGCAATCTACCCAACTTGATCCTCTAGCTTGCAAATAGATGCTTGCTGATTTTGTAGAAAAGTCTGAGTTGCTTGCATGAAATTATTGGTGTTTTGAGTGAGAGTATTTGTAATTTGAGCCAATTGAGCCATCATATCTTCCATTGCACTTTTATTGTCTTCGTTGTTCTAGGATAGTGGAGGTGGGTTCACTTAATTTTGTTGATTGTTCTTCCAAACAAAATTGGGATGATAAGGCCAACCAGGATTATACTTATCAGAGAATGGATTAAACTGTTGGCTTAAAGTTTCCAATTTGATTGGCTTGTTCTTCAATGAACTCAGGAAATAACCCTTTATAGGACAAAATCCATACTAGAATGTGTACCTGCACAAATTTCACACATATTAGAAACCATCTTTGACTAATTATAAGACAGTAAAGAATCAAATTTCTTATTTAAGTTAGAAATTTGGGTAGCTATAGCCATAAATGCATCAATCTCATGTACGTTAGCTTTCTTTAGTTGTTCTTTTTCTCCACCCCAATTTTGAGAATTGGCAGCAAGGTATTGAACAATGCAGATGCCTCATCAACAGTCTTAGTCATTATAGCACCCCCACTGGCAGCATCTTTCATTCACTTATTGTCAACGCTCAAACCTTGATAGAAAGACTGAAGCTGCAACCCTTGTGGCAAACCATGATGTGGACATTTTAGTAACAAGTCTCTAAATCTCTTTCAACTCTCATAGAAAGGCTCACCTTAGAATTGAGCAAAAGTCATTATTTCATTCCTTAGCTTCACAGTCTTGGAAGGGGGGAAATTTTCTGCAAAAATTTGTTGGCCAAATCATTCAAGTAGTTATCGAATTCAGTAAAAGTGAATTGAGCCAATTCTTCGCCTTGTCTTTCAGGGGAAATGGGAACATGTGTAATCAGATAGCCTCACTTGGCACATGATGAATCTTGAGAGCATCACATATCTCGAGGAACTCATTGATATGCAAATTAGGATCTTCAGTAGTCAAGCCATAAAATGATGGCATCATCTGAATGAAAGATAGCTTCAATTTGAAATTGTTGGCAACAACTTCCGATTGAACAATGCATGATGGTGAGGTTGTTACAGTAGGAACTGAATACTCCATCAATGTTCAATTCTCATTCAGATTAGGGAGAGCCATTTTGTCAGTTGGTTCTTGCTTAGTTTGCTCTCTTTGTAAGTGCAGGAAAGTCCTTTCGATCTCCAGATCAAATAGTGCAAGCTCTAAACTTCGAGAACGGTGACCATGTATGAACTTCAAAGAGTACTTGGAAGCAAAAGAAAATAAAAACAAAAATTAAAAGGGTAAATTACATTTTCATACCTCAGGTTTGAGGCCTATTTCAATTCCTTACAACATCTTCAAAACATTTCACTTTCATACCTTAAGTACAATTTTATTTCAAAATAATACATCTGTTACATTTTTCATCCATGGATCCATTAAGTGCTGATGTGGCTGCCACATATATGCCACGTGGCTACCAAATGTGTGCCATGTGGCAAAAAAAATAATTTTTTTTTAACCTGAATTTTCAAAAAATAAAAAGAAAAAAGAAACCCATCCCCGACCCACCCCCTTCTCCCATCCATCATCAACCACCCCAAAATCCCAACCGAGCCACCCCTCTCTCCCATTCCCCATCACCCTTCCCAAAAATCCCCCATCATCCACCCTAAAAAATCCCACCCAATATTAGGTGGATCTACCACAAAACCAGTCCAAAAATCATCTCAAACTCAAAATCCCCATCTCAAACTCCCCAAGATGAATCTACCACAAAACCACCCGAGATTAGGTGTGATTCGGGGTCTCTGTGCAAGGGAGGTGGGTCGTGCAGTTTTTTTTTTTTTCTTTCCTCCCTTTTCCTCTCCTTCTTCTTCTTCTTCTTCTTCTTCTTCTTCTTCTTCTTCTTCTTGCAGGTGGAGAATTGGATTTGGGTTTTTTTTTTTTTTTTCCTCCCTCTTCATCTTCCTCTTCTTGTTCTTATTCTTCTTCTTCTTGCAAGTTTCTAGGTTCTTCAAGGTTGTGGGTCACTGGGGGAAGGGATAATGGTTTTTTTTTTTTTTTTTTTTTTTTTGAGAAAATTCAGGCTTTAAAAAAAAATTAAATTATTTTTTTTGCCACGTGGCACACATTTGGCAACCACGTCAGCACTTAACAGATCCATGGATGAAAAATGTAACGGATGTATTATTTTGAAATAAAATAGTACTTAAGGTATGAAAGTGACATATTTTGAAGATGTTGTAAGGAATTGAAATAGGCCCCAAACCTAAGATATGAAAGTGTAATTTACCCAAATTAAAATCACACAAATAACAATAAAAATAAGTTAGAAATAGAATTAATTCAATCCTCGTCGATGGTGCCAAAAACTTGTTGCGAAAATTAGATAACCAAATTAATCTCATCCAATCTCGAATTTTTGTGCTTGCAAGTATACGAATCAAATGATAGTATAGCATATAAGCACATATATCGTCCCACAAAGATTGAATTGATTCTAAAGTCTTACTAACTAAATTGAAACAAATTATAATTGAGAAGGTTTAACGAAAAAGAGATATGATTTGAATTTAACTAAAATTGAAATACGACTTGAAAATAAAATGCATTAAGTAATAAAATTAAAAACATAAGAAAAATAAGACCTAGGGCATCCAAATTCACCGTAACCATTTCTACTTAATTCCCTTAATATGTTATCCTCAAGTAATTCCCCAATATTGATGATCAATTTTTCCTAAATTATTCAATGGTCATGGCATCTGGTTGCATCAAAAGTATCCTTACTTATTAACCCTCTATGGTATCTAGATGAATTGAAACAAGTAAGAACCAATTAAGCTTTATGGAAATCGATAGAAAATCATACAAACCCTAATTCCATGGCATCTACAAATAGGTGTTCATGGTATCAATTGCAAGAAGTTAAACCCAAGTTAAGTATGGCATCTACTCTAACTTGCATCAAATCAACTTAATTGAAATCTAGATAGTGATCAAACATCTAGATAAAAATCATGCGCATTACGATTAGCAAAACATACTCAATAAACATGAAAAACATGATAGTAACAATGCCACAAAAAAATTGAGTATTCATGATCAAGTTACATCGCAGCCCTAGCAAAGAAAAGAAAAAACAAAGAAAGAACTCTTCCCCCTTTTCACTTCTTGCCGATTCCCCCTTTGAA
This sequence comes from Pyrus communis, assembly GCF_963583255.1. Lineage (NCBI taxonomy): Eukaryota > Viridiplantae > Streptophyta > Magnoliopsida > Rosales > Rosaceae > Pyrus > Pyrus communis. The sequence continues at coordinate 15,914,878 of NC_084806.1, forward strand.
ATATTGTGATGTATGTTTTTTTCTTCTTTAAGGAGAATGAATCTCCTTGTATAAAACAAATGGCAAGCAAGTGTTCAAAAGCAATTAAAAGCCCACTAATTACTAATCCTAATGGACTTTAAGTACTTATTTAAGAAAATGAAAACTAAACGGAAAAGATTAAATAAAAGTTAGGAATTAAGTCTCTTCTAAAGTCCATTGAATAGCATTCTCATGTCCATTTGATTTCCGAAAACGTCCATTGAATAGCATTCTCATGTCCATTTGATTTCCAAAAACGTTGTTGCCTCATCTTCTTACGGTAATGCATGTCTTTGTACAGTTAATTAGCCTCTTGCTCCACTAAAATTACTCTAGACACCCAAAAAGCTCGTTTTCCACTTCTTTTTCATGTAACTCCAATATTGAATGCCTATAAATAAAACAATAGAATTTAGTGCATTTAACCCATTCATATATACAAAATCCAAAAGAAACATATGATGAAAATATGACAACATCAACATTTAACAAAAATGCAGCTCTTTGCATCACCAAACAACATTGACCTTCGTACACATGAATGCCTAGGCAAGAATTCGACAGTGTGATCATTTGGTAGCTCCTTTTTAATAGCTCAGCCTCAACTTTGTTTTTCTTGTGAAGACCTCTTCTTCAGAGTTTAGAGTTCACCATGGAACCCTTATATTCATTTCATGCTTTCAAATCCAATTTCCACTTTGAGTCTTTGCTGATTAGAGTTTGTAACCAAGAAACTTTCCACATCCATATTTTTCTTTATCAAGCAAAATAGAGATGATCCATAACCTTCCAATATCTAACCTTGCTTTCCTTAATAGGTTTTGTAACCTCTATCCTTTGCATAACCATTGGCATCATTGTCCTCGCAGTCATAAGGATTTAACTTCAGGACAGTGTTGAGATTCTTCAGAAGGTTCTTCTTCACTAGAGCCCTTTGGGTTTTTCTTTGAAGAAGAGCTTTTTAATCTACATGACAATAGATTGAACGTCTTTTTAATCTGCCTAACCATAGATTGAACATCATTAGAGTTGATGATCTTTGCCAAGTCAACCCTATAGAGTCCTTGGGAAAATTTGTGTGCTAAGGGTTAGGGCTTGTCTCCCCCAAAGAATTGTACTCTTTCTGCCCTATTCATAGGACTTTGATGATAAACATGTGCTCACACGTTTTGAGAATTAAAGCTTTATTCAAGTCATTGATCATGTTAGAATAAAGTGCTTCAAACTTTTGATCCTTTGTTTCCTAATCATGGAGTAATATTTTAATCTGACAAATCTTTCCAAAGTACATCTAACTCTAGAGTAATGGGTAACAAAATAAAACAAGAACAAGCTTCAGGTTCGGGACAGAGCACAAAAGCCTCTAGGTAACATTGATTCGGAAAAATATTACCTCCCAAACTTGGCGTTTATAAGGATTTTCACTACGATAATCGGTCTAAGCCCATGAAAAACCTTTTAACTCGTACTTGCCATGATGCATTGGTCGGATTAGGGATGAGAAAGTGAAAGAACTTCGCGCATAATGTCCTTTCGAGCTTTGACTTTGATGAGTCGTTCTTCTTTTAGTGGATGTGCCCCTCGCTCATCCACCTTGCCTTATTCCAGGTCTGAAAATTTTAAAGTTTGCAATATGTCACCCAAGAAATGGCTTTTTTCCCAGTTCAAATTGCATGTCCATCCTTAGTGAATCTTAGGTGAAAGTTCGTTAAGGACTTGGTCACTTGCATATGGGTCAAAAACACCTTTGGAATCATTTTGACAGACCCTATGAGTCGAACCTGAGCGTTTTCAATCGGACTACACCTAGCTGACTTGGCTAAGGAATTTTTAACTATCGAAGCTCATTTGGAATAAAATTCTCTTAAGGATTTCCTAGTCTGGATGCCACCTTCAGACGTGTTACATAACGTACTTGACTTTGTACATTGGTCCAGGATAGAAGTAATCGTACTTAGGATCAAGACTCAGAGCCATCCGTCGAATGATTCTCGAATTGCCCTTTCGATTATTCCCTCAAATAGTGTAGAGCCCAAGTTTGAATGTTATAACCTACAACCATAGGTTGTATAAACTTTTCAAAGGCCAGATGGCGTATTGGACTTCTGAGCCAGGAGGCTATGTCCATGTGCCCATAGCACACCTATAGTAAAGGGGCTTAATACAGCTCGAGCATCTAAGTTGCTAACCAAACACTACGGAGTGGGCTAAAAGAGACTCATCTGATACTATCACTTTGAATTTTTATATTTGCAATTATGTGAAGGTTCAAAGATGTGTGTTATTTTGAGATTTTAGGTTTCCCACTACCGCAAAAAGAAAAGAACAAACGAACAAAATGAAAGTCGCTTCATCATCAAACATAAAAATTCTTAAGAGAATGATGACTTTGATAGGGTGTATGATTGAATCCGAAAATGACCGCCTACAAATTTCTAAAAAAGAGAATCAAATCACTCGTGTAGTTCATTTAAAGATGATACAATGTGAATTTTTCATTAGGGATCATCTTTGACGAGTAGCCCATTATGAGGTAATGAGAAGATGAGTTCTCTATGGACATGTCTACGCATAGACGGCGGTGTTTAAGAGTAGGATAGTCAAAGCTTGGCTAGCAATGTTCTGTCTTTTAATGGTCAGAGTTTCATCCATGTGCTCCAAGTTGTACGTTTTTTTGCCTCCTACTCTAACGACTTGGTAAAGTCCTTCCAAGTTTGCTTTGAACTTGTCTTTTCTAAGTATCTTCGTTTTCTCGAAGTCTTCCCTTAAGACCGAATCTCAAACTTGAAGGCTTGGAGGCTTAATGCCTTAGTTATAGTACAAACCAAATCTGCTATTGGTAGGCGACAAGTCGAACTTGGGCACATTCTCGAAGTTTCTCAGCAAAGTCAAGGTTTGACTTTAAGATTTTGGCGTTCTCCAAAGTGATATGTTCCTCAGTGTGAAAGTTTGGCATTGCAGTCTTTGATGAGTAGTCTATGGTCAGGCGATAAGGAGATAAATTCTCCATGGACTTGTCCACGCGTAGACAGCTTTGCGATGTTCCATCTCTTGGTGATCGAAACTCTATCCTTGCGCTCCAAATTATAAGCTTATCTGCCCCCTACTCCGACAACTTTGTAGGGCCCTCCTAGTTTGCCTTCTCCTAGTACCTTAATGTTTTCAAAGACTTCTCTTAGGAACAGGTTCCGACTTAAGGCTTCAAGGCTTGACACCTTTGTTCTAGTAGGACCGAATATGCTATTAATAGGCTGCAAGTCAGCCTTAAGCGCATTCTCGAGGGTCTTCGGTAAAGTCGAGGTTAGAATCCAAGATTATAGTGTTCTCCAAAGTGGTATGTTCCTTAGTGTATCTGCATCGTGGCCATCCACTAAGGGCATATGAGTATCTGTGCCCTATTGGAGCAAAGAGCACATATGACATTTGTGTCTTTCCCCTAGGGCTGGAAATTTTTCTTGAAGATCCCAAACCAAACCAAAAAAATCCCTATCCCACACCCAAAAATTCCCAAACCAATAATACCGAAACTTTCGGGATTCATACCAAACAGATCCCGAACCTTTCGGTACGAGAATCAGGATTACATATTCAATGGTTCGGGAATCCAAAACCAAACCGAAGATATATATATATATATATATATTTATTTATTTATTTTGGTTGCGTATATGCATGTTGAGTGTTGAATTTGAATTGAAGCAGTTTGATAGTAGACTATATTAGAAATAAAAGTATAAAATTAAGTTGTTTGGAACTTTGGAACATCAATTTGACTTGGTATTAATGAATTGGTATTTTAATTGGTATGAAATTTCAAATTGGTATGAGATAAAAAGCCTAAATTTGAATTGATATGAAATTGGGCAACAAAATTTCAAGCCAAAAGCCTAAATTTTAGCCCACAACCCAAAAGCCCAAAACCCAAAATCCAGACCTAATGCATCCCGAAATGCCAACAATATTTTGGAAATCCCAAAAATTAGAAATACCGAAATTTTAACTCAGAATTAATCTTCAAATCTCTGCCTTGAAAATTTTTGGTCTGAGATTCAGGGTCCCATTTTTGGTTTGGGAAACCATACCAAATCACCGCTAGTTTCCCCCAGTACTCATGTAGCGGAAGCATCGATTGTGCCTTCCTAGCTATCAACAAAAAAGAGAGAATATAAAAAAGGGATTCGAAGGGCTTTGTATTCAAATACTTCCAATAAAGTTGTATACCAACATGTTCTTGTTCATAACAACTAGCTCTTAAATTAGTTTTCTTTTTTTTTTTTTACCAGTGGTTCTTGATGAAAATAGTTAGATCAACTTAGATGAAACTGTAAGTTGATCACACAAGAGTACAAAGATGTAATGTGGTTCTTCCAAAGTCGGATTGCGTTCATACCGACTAGTTTTCATTTCACTATGATAATGCAGGATACATTTTCTTTAAAGAAACATGGATGGTACGAGGTGAAATTTATAAAAATAAAAAATACACTTAGTCATGGAGTTATAAGCACTTTTTTGAGAGAATCAAGTGTCCAACAGTTAGCATCCTTAACCCAAAAATCTCAAAAATCTCAAATTTCAACCCAAAAGCCCAAAACCCAAAATCCAGACCTAATGCATCCCGAAATGCCAACAATATTTTGGAAATCCCAAAAATTAGAAATACCAAAATTTTGATTCAGAATTAGTCTTCAAATCTCTGCCTTGAAAATTTTTGATCTGAGATTCAGGGTCCCATTTTCGGTTTGGGAAACCATTACCAAATCACCGCTAGTTTCCCCCAGTACTCATGTAGCGGAAGCATCGATTGTGCCCTCCTAGCTATCAACAAAAAAGAGAGAATATAAAAAAGGGATTCGAAGGGCTTTGTATTCAAATACTTCCAATAAAGTCGTATACCATCATGTTCTTGTTCACAACAACTAGCTCTTAAATTAGTTTTTTTATTTTTTTTTATTTTTTATTTTTTTACCAGTGGTTCTTGATGAAAATAGTTAGATCAACTTAGATGAAACTGTAAGTTGATCACACAAGAGTACAAAGATGTAATGTGGTTCTTCCAAAGTCGGATTGCGTTCATACCGACTAGTTTTCATTTCACTATGATCATGCAGGATACATTTTCTTTAAAGAAACATGGATGGTACGAGGTGAAATTTATAAAAATAAAACATACACTTAGTCATGGAGTTATAAGCCTTATCCGTTACACATACACATGAATGCACGACACTTTTTTGAGAGAATCAAGTGTCCAACAGTTAGCATCCTTAATAAGGGTTTTATCCTCTATGAGACTACTACATTTCAAGTTTTAGTGAGAAATTTCATCCCCAATAAGCCGAAAAATAAGGTTAGATCCACTAGTTGGGCTACAAACTTCCTTTCTTAGGTAGCATAAAATTAGGCTACATCTAGCCCAAAAAAAAACAGTGGTTCCCACAAAAAAGTAGCAACTCATGTGACCAAAATTCTATCAGTCTCCCTCTACTTGTGAATATACTTATACTCTCCTTTTATTCTTTTTTCTTACATATTTTTCTTACAATTTGGCTAATTAATTATTTTTTTAAACTCCATAATTAAAATTTCAAATTAATTTAATGTTCATGGGCATTGGTGGATGAAATTTTCAAATAATTTTTTTCAAAGTTGTATGATACTAATTTACCAATTGGTGTTAGGTAAATTGTTGTGTTGTATGTCAAAATCAAATTATTTCAGAGAGCGAAGTAGAAGTTTGTATCTTTCAACGGATGAGATTGAGATAAGAAAATTTTATCCAACGAACAGTTCATAAGTGATGAAATCTAATTTTGTCAGAATTTGAACTTTTTTAGGTTGAAAGGTAGAAAAGTTAACACACAAAAAATAGCGCATAATCAAATTACTACATAAATATATATAGCCTCATATAGAGCTCGAAAGAAATAGCTCCTCATTATGAGAGATTCTTTTATAAAGCTCCAAAGATTCCTCGAAACTCTAAAATAGGTTATATCCATCATTTTTCTATCATTATATAGAACTCTCATTAGAGAGGGTGAGGGTCATTATATAAGAAACAAAAGTGGGCTCTCCTATTTTGGGCTTGTTAGGTGGACTAGGTGAAGCCCAAACCATAATACCATAATAGGTAATGTATTCTTTTTCAAATGCTCGTAGTTTTCGGAGAGAATTAAACAAAGACCTTAAAAAATAGTTATTTTTTCATTAATTTAAGTCGAAAAAACAAATCAACTCAAAATATACATATATGTCTGCACCTACATTTTAAAAATGAAGCTTTAACAAAAAGTTCACGGTAATGTTCATTTTAACGAAAAATCACATTTTTACACTAAAAAATCAATTCTGATACTATTCATTTTACCCTTTATTTTGTCCTTATCATTAAAACTCAAAGTTTTTAAGCCCTTTTCATTAGTTTTTCTTTTTAAAAATGATGAATTCTTATTGAATTTTTGATTAAAAATACTGCTCTTACCATCTGAAGAACCCTATCTCTATTAAAATGATAATAAAATAATAATACAAATATGTAATAATTGTAATATTTCTTATTTTTTACTGCATATTAAACCATCTTTCGATATAAAGAGATGATAAAATAATAATACATGATCAGTAAATTCCTTTAAGAAGAGAGGGTGTAGCGCGTGGGGTAAAGGTAAGCGATTCACAGAAAGTGCATAGCTGTCTCGGACTAAAATGTAAAATGAAAAGTATAAGAGCTGGGGGTGTCATTGTCTACTGGTTCCTACAGGTCCCTCGGTCAGCCATGTACTCTGTCGGCTTACGTGGCGTTGAGGTGAATGCAGTATAGTAGAAGAGGCACGTGACATGACTCCCACTTTGTCGACTTGTCCCACAATCTTTTACCTTGGGATACTAATCCCACTTCTTTTCCTTGTTTACATATGTTTTTATAAGTAAAACTCGAGTTTTAACTCAAAATATATTTTTAGAATAAATTTAGTTTAGGATTCTCTTTGGTTAGTCGAACTGACTTATTATATATGTATTTTTTTTTTTTTATAAATTTATTAAATTTAACAGTTAAGATTTAATATAATTAAATTATAAAAAAAAGATCTAACATCTAAATTTAAATCCAACAATTAAAATAATTAAAAAAATTATTTTATTTGTTTCATATTCTTTCATGATTTTTCTATATTTATCATAATCTAAATATTTTTAGGTTAAAATGTTCATAAAAATAAGTAGGGTAGTCTACATAATTTTTTTTTCTTTTAAAAAAGTTACTTTAAGAAAAATAAATTATCCAAAATCCATTATATAATAATTTGAACTAAAATTTAACCCAAAGGGGATGCATGAGAAAAACTGACACACCCCGACCGAAATCAATGCGTGACTGACACACTCTAATCGAAATCAAGACGTGCTGGCCATCACGTGAAGGCAACGTAACTATGTGCACAATGTGAAAGCAATATTAATATAAAAAATGCGAATAAATAAAAACCAAACTAACTAGAGCACAAGGGATAGTGGTCGCCATAGAACGCCACTACTTCTTAGTACCCAATCTGAAATGACGAAGCATCTCAACCGGATTAGAAGCAACATCCAGATGATAACAAGACAAGTCAATGAATCTCCTATAATACTCATTCGCCGTCATCTTCCCCTGTCAGCGCCGCCGTCCAAAACCAGTACGCCTTGATTTTGGTTGGGATGTGTCAAAAACCCTTTCTAGGTTAAAACCTAAACTTTATAGGTTAAAAATTTTAGGTTTTAACTCAAGGATGGAGATGGTCTTAAAAAGACAAATTTTTTTAAACTACAATTATAAACCATATAATGTGTTATGAATAATAATTTAATTATCAACCACCACGTTATATGATTTAAAAATGAGACTTTCCATTAACTCTCTGTTATCTTATGTTTTTTACACAATATTTTATAATCTTGGCATAACATTGATATTAAACTGTGAGGTGACAAAAAATCTCACTTTGAGAAAGTCTAATTAGCATTTCTCAATATTGTATTCAATTATGTTGACAAATCCACTTTTCCCACTCTGCTACTCTGCTTTCTGGTCGAAAACACAAGGATTGTTTATGTTTATTCTCACAGCACAGCAGAAGCAGTTTTTTTAAAAAGCACGGTAATACCAAATTAGCTCATAGGTTTACATTCATAAGCAGATATAGAAGTTCAGTTGTCTTGGGCACACTTACCTAAATCTAGGAGTTCATTTTTGCTATTATATATAGTTACTGTTTAATAAGTGAGGTAATGAGAAATGAATAGAGAAGCATTTGGAGAAAGTCCAAACCTGTGTTTAGGTGAGGTAATTAGGAAAGAGATTTGAGTTAAGTGGGATTTAAAAGCATATGGTTTAAAATAAGATGTTCGATTAAATTACACAAATGAGCTGTCTATAATAATTAGATATCAAACTTGTTATCAAAGTTAGTCGAACCTAAAATTTTTATTTATAATTAGAGATAAATATTATTAAACCGCAATACTAATACTAGCGTCATCTATCTGGCAAGTTTAAAACAGGGGTTGGAAAATGACAAGGAACTTGGTCTTTAAATTTTCTTTATTTTCTGCTAGCTCCTTGGTCTTCAATTACAATGACGTGAACCTTACATGAATGAAGACTAGTACTACTGCGAGACCATTATTAGGCCGATTTATATTGAATTAAATATCATACTCTTCTTCAAAATCCAAACAGGGCACATAAAGAAACTGATTTTTGGTGCTCTAAAGAAATAAGCTTTTATCTTCTTTCTTCTCTATTTACTTGTTAAATTTTCTCAAACCTACCATGTATAGACCAAGGAATTTCAATGCTCCAATGCCAGTTAGAATCACTAAAAAATGTGGACCATGCCATGTAAACGATGATCACGTCGGATAAACGACAGGTCACTCGAGATATCGCCTGTAAAAAAATGTCATACTTCATTGTCATTGTCAAAATGATGGAAACCAGAATTACACATGGGGCTGGTTTTGGTTTGGTAGCCGAACCAAAAATCAGTTACCAAAAACCGAAATCAAATTATTCGAAATAAGAAATCCGAAATTGGTAAAACCAAAATAATATCGATTTTTCAGTCCATTCAGACAAATTGCTCTAGAACTCAAGAAATCCGAGTAGGGTTAACCTCAAACTGATCCAGAACTGAAGAAAAAAAAAATTAAAACCAAGATCGGAAGCCTTAAATCAATTTCAAAATCCCCCAACTGAAATTAATTCAGCTTCAAAATCCCTAATTTTTCCTTTCCAAAAGAACACAAAACTATTACGAGTTCTGGTAAAAAAAAAAATCTTACCTTCTAAGCTTGTAAGGCGAGAATGGGCCGTTTGATGGTGTGACGTGGTGTAACGGAACAACAATACAAGTTGCAGGGAGAAGCTTGTATGGCGTTAGAGTGATGTGGTGTGACGTGGTGTGGGCGGAGAAGTTGCAAACTGAGTTGAGATAGGGAGAGGGTGCGTCGGAGTTGACATAAATGGAAGTGATGGTATGAAACTAAGTGGAGACCTAAGATAGAGTTGATTTTAAATGGAGGGCTGAGATTCAATCTCTATGAAATCGAACGGGTAATATTAATTTATTTAATAAATAAATAAAAACCATTGGTGGTTTGACTCGATTTTACCGAACAAACCCTTCATAAAAATCGAAAGTTTCGAATGCTGAAGGGTTCGAGATTATTAGGTTCCATTTTTTTTTTTTGTCGGATTAGATTTTTTTGGGTATTTTGTCCAAAATAACTGTTATAGCATTATAAAATTTTTTATCTTACACTTTTTATAAATGTGTTTTCCTTTTTAAAATTTAAAATACAAAATAAAATTTTTAAAATGTTAATGACAATTCTCGTTTACAACACCGATTACACATATATAAATAAACTTATTCAACATTGACATTTTTTTTTTTTTTTGTACCTTTCTTTCATAAACAAATCAATTGATTAGACTATCTCTACCCCCAACAAATTCTTGAGAAGTGGTCCCTAATTTCATAATTTTAAATGATAAATGACTAAATAAGTTGGTTTTATTGATAATGAATTTGTTATTGTCTCAGCTTTACCGGAAGGCCCACCATCCACCGTCAGTGCATCACTCTTTGGGTTCCAACTTTCCAAAACAAGGTTTTGTGCCCTTTGTCTTCCCAATAGTTGACAGCACCCAGGGAGAAATATAAAGGGTGCACAGATAAATAAGAACAGAATAATGGTTTTCCTTGTAAAAAGACTCAACCTTCAGACTTTAACCCTAGTGCTTTAATTAATCCTATTAATTAAAGCAAAACTAAGAGACACCTAAGATCAAATTAATAGTGAATTAGTGATGGTCCTCCATTGTTGACTAGTATAATTGTCATTTAGGTCTAGCATTAATGGATTATACTTTATGCAGTCATTCAATCTAATCAAACTGCTTTTAGTATTGATAAATGTTAAAGACTCTCCTTTGAAAAAGAGAATTTTTATGAATTTTTCATCACCTCATATTTTTAATACAATTTTCGTACTAATATTATAAAATATTATCCTAAAAACATAGGATGACAGAGAGTTCATGAAGATCTTATTTTGAGATAATCTCCTTAGCATTTCTTAATGGTATTATAGGTGGTATTGGGGTGTAGTGGTATTTGGTATCCACATATTTGAATGTTTGCCCATTTTCCAAACAATCACTCTCACTGCATTTGTAAGGGTTTCCTCTTTAGCGATAAGAGACACCTACAAGGAAATGTCACGTTAACAACGATGGACAAAACGAATGGTTCTAAGTAGTTAAAAGTGTTTATCTCTACATTTAAGATTTTGTGTTTGAATCTCTCTTCTCCAATATCGGTTGACAAAAGAAGAAAAAATAACAAAAACCTTAGACACCCACAATGAGCTGAGAAAAGAAAAGAGAAAAATTATCCTTGTCTATTAGCTGAAAAATGGAAATTGAACTTGAGACCTTTATAACACTAGAGGAGAAAGATTACTTCATAAAGAGCTAGTTAGAAAGCATTTACTTAATTACCAAATGGCCTGGTGATAATTGTCTTTAGTTACTTATAAGAAGTATTATATTCGACTCACATGAATATAAATATAATATCTTCTACGATGAATATGATTTTCAGTATTGACGTAACTTTGTCGTGAATTCATAATTTTTTTAGTTGTAAAACTATTTTGAAAATAACTTCTAGTTGGTCAAAACGAAAACTAATATTTGATTGAAATTTTTCTTTTTTTAAAAAGAAAAATGGTTCCCACTTTAGAGGCCTATGTTGCTAATAAAAATGTGACATCCCAATAACTAGCACTATTACCTGCATGATTTTGCTGTATATACACAACTAAAATCCCAATTTTCCTCATTGTCCAAGGTAAAAGGTCCGACAAGCCAAAGTTTAATATTATCATTAACCATCATACCAAGACCAAAAAGTTGAAAATACCATCATACTTGCTAGGAACATGTGTCATATCCAACCTTTTCATCATACCATACCACCACACTTATTTTAATTATCTTCATTAATCAATTTTTTTCTTCTTCTAAACTTTATCATGTCACACAAATGAGCATGAAAGCAAAAGATAATCTTTGTAATTAGAGAAACACAAGGAACCCTACATGAAATTTTATAATATGATTCTCTATCTCAACCCTACTTTATTGAAAAAATTAAGAGCAAATTAAAAAAAAAATCAATTTTATGACAAATCAATGTTTTATCTTCCGATTATTCTTAAAATGGATTACGAAGTTTTAGTTTATTATATTGCATTACAAAGTATTAAAATTGGATTAATTTATACATTTTATCTATGAACTGACTACAATACTTACATGTGAATTTAATACAATCATCATCTGATGGTTTTATATAATTCACTTGATATATGTATTTAATACAATCACATTCTGACCATTAAAATGATGATTGTACTAAATACATATAAGTATTGTAGCCAAATTCTTCTATCTATTTGAACATCTAATCCTCAATTAAATTAATTTTTGTTAACGTGGTATGCGTTTCATGCTCACCATGATATCACTGTAATAGGCTCAAATAGTCTATTAGACTGAAGACATAAATCAATACAAATGTCAATATCTTATTGTGTAATATAAAAAAAATTGAACTTTCGTGAAAAATCATCTCAAACCTAAAGCGTGTGAAATTTGGTTAGCAATTAATTATCCAAACTACTTAGTTTATACACAAGTATATTCAAATTTGAGGGGATAGAGTAATTTTTTGATGCATTTGAAAAACTGCTACATAATGTTATTATTCTAATTAAATTATAGTATATATATTTGTTTTTTTTTTCCTCCTTAAAAAGAAATCAGCTAGTGACTTAGCCTCTATGGTCCATCATTTCAAGGATCGAGAAGACTCACAGAGACATTTCAACCTCTCCTGACCACCATTGTGCCCTAATGAAACATTAAGAATCAAACTCTGGATGTACCGTATGTAATACTAACCTATAAAAAAAAATTTGTTTTCATTAATTTATTATAAATGTCCGACAAGTCAGTTTTGTGCTATGAAAAAATTTCAAACACAAATGAGAAGAAAAAAAAAATGTCATCATGAATTGGCCTAACACAACCTGCAAAACCCAGAAAACAAATCAATTTTGTTTCTTTTGGTACAACACCGAAGACCCAACAGAGAGAAACAGATTCTTGAAAGATATGAATCATGTCTAAGAAAAACGGAGGGTGGGTGGTGAGAGTGCTTGGCGCACTAGCAGACATATGGGCCCCATCATCATCACTCTCTCCACCACCTCTTCAACCTAACACCTCCCTCCTTCCCTCCCTCCTCCCCCTCTCTCTCTCAAACCCCTTCCGTCTCTCTCTCTCTCTCTCTCTAAAACCCACACTTTCTTCAACCCTCCTCTCTCTCTTGATCAGTTTCATGGAAGGCACACTTGGGTTGCTTGGTGGTGGAGGTGGGTCTTCTGGGGTCTCATCAAACGAGTCGACAATGTCAAAGGCGGAGGTGGTGGCGGTGGAGCAAGACTATGTGGGGATGTCCTCTGAGGCAACCTCTTACCCGGCTGAGGCAGAGCTTGAGCTGGGCCTCAGCCTTGGTGGCGGTGGCGCTGCTGGTGGTGGTGGTGGTGGAGGGAAGCTCGGGAAGCCGTGTGCATGGGGTGAACGTGGTAGAATCTTGACTGCCAAGGACTTCCCTTCTATGATGGTCTCTCACGGAGGCTCTTCAGCTGCTTCTAGGTTCTCTCACAGACCCAATGCTTCTGCTGCTGTTGCTGTTTCTGGGACTAAGAGAGCTGCTGACTCTGTTCCCCAAGAGGGCGGCTCTCCCACCGCTGTAAGGTAAGAGAATATTCATACAAAGTAAGCTGTCCTCAGCATGCATTTTTATTCTACCTTGTGTTTGGTTGCTGAGAAAACTGAGGGAAATGAGAAATTGAATTCTTGAGTCTATTTCGTGCTTGATTTGTGTTTAGTCCAGGAAAACAGAAAAATTTAGAAAAACTCAAGTAGTGGTTTATGTTATGCCCCCTTCACAAAAGATTAAATAATTGTTCATGTAATTTCTGTTTCTTTTTATTTTACTTTTTTTCTTGGCTAATGATTTATTATTATCAGTCTGATATTTTGTTTCGATACTAAATTTTTCCTGTTTAAGTTATGCATATTACTCATATTTCATACAGTTTTTAATCTACTAATGAGTATTCACTCTTTATCAAATCCTAAATATTTACGTAATTTACTGTATACTTTTTTTTTTTTTTTTTTTTTGTGAAAATTGTTATGTGTTTTTTTTTTAACAAGCGATAGCGGTTAAAGGTTAAATGTTAAATGTTAGGTGAGAGAGGGATAGGTGGGGATTGAACCGCACCAGGGTGCATAGGCATAATCGCCACTATCGTAGATTGTAATACTATACTGTGTTGAATATTTGTACTTGAATGTATTGTAACGATGAGAAATAACAACATGAATACTCTGTTTCTCTGTTTTTGCAATTACCCTAATGATGTTTTCGGATCATTGATTTTTGTATATTGTACTGTGAAAGCAGTCAGGTTGTGGGATGGCCACCTATAAGTGCTGCAAGGATGAACAGCTTGGTTAGCCAAGCAAAGACTGCAAGGGCTGAAGATGACAAGGCAGTCGGGGACAAATCTAAGGACACTTCGAAGAAGAAGATCAACATCGGTAGTAACACAACTGCGAAAGAGAAGGGGCATCTCGGATTTGTTAAGGTGAACATGGATGGAATTCCTATTGGGAGGAAAGTGGATTTGAATGCTCACTCTTGCTACGAGACTTTGGCTCAAACACTCGAGGAAATGTTTATCAGTCCCACTACAATTATTGGTTAGTTCTGTTCCTTTGCCTTTGGAAAAATTGGATAGAGGACCTTATGTGTTGCTCAATCAATTACTTTGTATGCTTATGAGTTCTAATTAGCATGTTTAGTCAAATATAAAATAAAGATGATGCGTCATGAATCCTTAAGCGGTACCTAACCATGGCCAGTTTGACTTGGCGAATATGTTCCCTGTGGTTATGTTATGAAACAAAAAGATGAATGCTCGTCGTTCTGGTCCACCTTTGAATAGCATATGATATTGTGTATGACATCCATTTTGTGGTCATGCCAGGTGGAGACATGGAACAAGCGAAGAATCCCTCAAAGCTTCTGGATGGATCCTCCGAATTTGTGCTCACATATGAAGATAAAGAGGGAGATTGGATGCTTGTTGGAGATGTTCCTTGGGGGTATGCCGCTACTACCACAAAGTATTAGTATTGTTAAAAAGAAAAGTATGGTAAACTAACAACATAAAATATAGGGATTATGATTGCCTGGGAAACGATGTAGTTAGTCACTTATATAATTGATATTGCCTGAGTTCTTATTAATAAGTATGTTTGCGATTTTTATGGTATTTCAGAATGTTCCTCAGCTCAGTGAAAAGGCTTCGTATCATGAGGACATCTGAGGCTAATGGTCTTGGTATGTAAATTTGAAGCCATTACGGATACATTTTGATCTCCGAGTTTCATTTTTGCCGGTTCTGGTACTCCTGTGAGATTATGAGAGCCTCTATCTGATACCGATTAATCATTCATTCGCAGCTCCAGGATTTCAAGAGAGGAGCGAGAGACAAAGAAACAAGCCCATCTAGAATACAAGTGCTGCCTCCCCTTTATTTTTACGTCTGGTAAGATGAATGAACCTACAGTTTGACAACAGAAGGAAGTAGAAATTCGACGAGTCAAAAAGTGCGAAGATCGGCTTCCACTGGGATTTGCTTGCTAAAACCATTCTCTGGTTCTTGCTGGTTTTTTATTTTTCTTTCTTGGGTAGGGTTTTTCTAGGTTTTTACAGGCTCTTACATAACGCTAGCATACAGGCCTGCATACTCGGCTACGTGCTGCTGCTGCTTTCTCATACTGTAAATATGGGAGCACTTCACTTCATATCTAAGAGGGTGTTGAGTTTTGCTGCAAAAGAAGCTTGTGTGGTTTTATTTTTTATTAATTATTTATTTTGGTTGTTTTGCTTACTTCAACAATTTTTTACTTTCTTTCTATTTACTGTACTTTTACCCCAAGCTTCAACTTGAATTTTTTTTTTTTTTTTTTAACCAACGATATTATTTACACTAATGTGATTCTAATTCGTTTTTGACGAGAATAGAACCTAAAACTTCTCGTTTACCAATGAAATGAGAGGAATATTTTTAGTCGACAACAACTTGAATTTTGAATCATCATAAAAAACTCAATTACCTGCTCTACAACTGCAAACTTTTACTACTGGCGACAAAAGCGGGGACCCCAATCTTCTGACTGTCATAATTAATTTATGTATTTTTTATGGGGTCAGTACTGTCATAATCCTAACTGGTCTAGCCTTTGTAGTAGGCTGTAGTAATTGTACAAACTCTCTGATTTGGTCTTTAGACCTGTGTTTGGAGGGACAAGTGCCCTTTCCACAAGTCTTTTTCAAACGTCTGGAGGGCACTTCCTGACTCGGTCAATCTGTTGCTTGGGACACAATTCAATTCAATTCACTTCCAAAAGAAAATGAAAACGATGAACAAAAATACATAAAGTAAAAACCAAATATCTAATAATTGCACGGAAAAGGAAGAATTGAGAATGAAACTAGAATATTTTATGTGTTGAAATTAAATTTAACAGTTAAAAACATTCGTAGCATAAAGCTGCACTCCTAAATATGTTGAAAATCCAAAGTTACAATAAATTACCCAACTGAAGAAATCTGAAACCGCACATTATCAAAAAGTTTGGTTTTGTCTCTGCTTCTCATCCTACAGTTTTACATAATGATAAGGAACTCTACTTTCCAGTTCACTCTTTAAAGATTAACTATAGAAAGAAGAAAGATCATTCTAATTAGAAATCGTTTAACTGATCGATGAGCATTGTCAAAATTTTATTGTTTAACTAAAAACATGACTTCTATATATTGGATAACGGTTAGATGATTAAACGAATTCGGATTTATTTGAATTTTTAATTGAGTTGACCTTTACAGGATGACCTAGAAAATAGACAACTCAAGTTATCATGCAACATTGCAAGATGAGAAATAGAATAAAAAAATGTAAAATCAAAAAGCTGATATGAGAAAATTGCCTGCATCCTTCTAACCATTTGCACTAGTCAGTCAATCAAAATTGTAACTTTTGTATTATTTAGAAACCAAGTTTTTCTCCGTTTGCAGCAAATGCTCAATGAGTTGGACAGACTAGATGGTAATATTATGCAATCATATTTCTTTTGACTGCAGATTACTGATATACTACCCCAATCCCAATTGATGGACTGTGGAACTGTGGTGGTGGGTGCCCAAACCATAATTACCTTCTTTTAATTAATATTAGCCGATGAGCACATACTTTATGTATGTAAACAATTTTATTTTTTATTTTTTATTTATTTATTAAGGAGTATGATTAGTTTTTAAAATTTTAAAAAGAGTATGAAAAAATGATGGTGGGACAATTTCTCTTAATAAGTGCATATTTTATCTTAATATTACATAATTACTGTTTTTTGTCCTCATTAATATTACATATAATTACTGCTTTTTGTTGTCATTAATATTACATATAATTACTGTTCTTTGTCCTTCTTATGTAAATATTGTGTATAAAAAATAAAGGTAAAATAGGAAAAATAGAGATATGATTGTCATTTTGTAAAAAAAAAAAAAAAAAAAAAAGGGGTAAAATCGGTAAACAGGGATATGTTTGCCATTTTATCAAAAGGTACAAAATTACTATTTTGCCCTTTTCATGTCAATATTATGTATTCAAAAGTAAGGATAAAATTGAAAAAAAAGGAAAAAAAATTAACAAGGGCTAGACAACTGTATCTTAATTATTTATGCTCACAGTGGCAGAAAAAACTTACAGCTGAAATTGGCTTATTTTTCTCTGCCATTTTTAACTTCTTTTAAACAATTTGGCCTTGTAATTTAATGACTGATTCATCATTAAAATCGCTTATTTTTATTATTTATTTATCTGTTTGGTCTGAATTTTAAAGTTATGCTTCAATTTTTCAGAAAGAAATAAAAAAATAAAAAAAACATATTGAGCATGCATCCTTAAGAAAAAAGCGTTATAATTGCATTGGAACCCAACAGCTGTAAAAGAAATGATTAACTGTACTAATGGGTGGAATAAAAAATTTCGCATCTGTGTCTTAGCCATTTGTATGTGTATGTGTATGTTTATGCGATCTTCATTCTGTAACATTTGGAATACCTCAAGGTACTTATACGTGTTACTACCTTTCAATTACTTCAATGCATTTCAAGAGAAAATCAGATTATAGAAACACAATCTAAAATTTTAGAAAGTGACACTACTTTTAAAAACAATGACTACTATTTCTAGAAATAGTAGTTAATAATTGACAATGACATTATTTTTAAAAACAATGGTCGCCGTTTCAAGATACTAGCACACTATTACAATCCAAAAAAGTGGAGGAAAACTTTTATTTTTTTAATTTTATAAATTATGCTTATCTTAATTTCAGAACAGTGATTTTAACTTTAGTTTGCACAAAATTGTTTGAGCTTGTGTCATGTCATATGAGTTAAATAATACAACTATCCATCAATTAAAACAAATTAAAAAATAATATTATAACCCAAAAGAAAATGGAGCGAAACTTTTATTTTTCAGTTTTATAAACAGTGCTAATTTTAATTTCGAAACAGTAACTTTAGTTTTATAAAATGTGGGAGAGTTAAAAGGATTGACCATAAGTCCCATCCAACTTTAACCGAAGAGAGAATGGAAAAGATAAAGAGAAGAGAAAAGAGAGAAATCCAACCCACTTGGGTTGAAGATGAATGAGAAAGAGAGAGGAATAAATGAAAAAAGATCACATTGGCCGCATGTGGTGCGTAAAATGTATCATTTGTTCTTTTTATCATTATCATGAAATGAAGTTGTTAGATTGTTTTTAGTTATATTAAGCAAAAAAAAAAAAAAAAAAGCACTAAGAAGAACACATATGAATTAATAAGGTATTAAACTAGTTAGTTACAATTTCTAGTCACTGGTACCAACAGGTGAAATTCATGTAATGCATAGTGTTCGTAGCACGATCATGAACTCTGACTTGTAAGCCCATTCCACTCTAAACCCTTTCGAATAACTTGTCGCCCAAGTAAGGCCGAACATTGTCTACGATCCATTTTTTCGGAAGCGACAGACTCGCGTACTTTTCAAGGTCGCTTGCCCCTAACTTGTTGATTTTCCAAGGCTCCTCAGGTTGCGGTAGTAGCTGGTTTTCTTTCATCTTCCTCAGACATATCATCACGTTTAGGTAATTTGGGAGGAAGAGAAGCAGGGTCTGATTCCAATTGTTTTCCCTTGTTTGTGTCATAATTCCAAGTTGGATCATACAATGTGAGGGCAGTGGAAACTTGGTATGTTGATACTTCGTCTTCCATCGGTAATATTAATGTCGAAAATTAACAGAGAATTGAACTGCAGAGAAATAAATCTGAGATGGTTTTCTGTGTGAAAAAATTTGGATGAAGTCGGAGAAGAGCAGGGACAGTGAGTATTTATAAGGATTTTTCAATTTTATCCACTTTTGGTCGGGAAAATATTGCACTGAGTTAACTTAGATGTTTATAGCAGTGGATATTTAAAGGAATGGTAACAACCTTCTCGTTCTACCTTCTTGGCTCTGTCTCTCATTTTGTTATGTTGTTCAGTGATTGAAACAGTCTACTTTCCATATCATCTTAAAAGATCAACTCTGCGCAAATTCAACCAAATCAAAAATCGTTTTAACTGTTCAATTAACATTGCTAGAGTTTTTAACAAATGAGAAATATGAGAAATTTTTCAATCTTAATTATCTAGTTGGTGTCAGGAAATATCGTTATCCTTGCCATTTGGAAAACTTGCCCTTCCTTTTTGTGGACTGGTTTAACTTAGATTTTTGCAAGGGTGGATATTTCTTGGCGCCCAAGTAATTTTATGTCAAATTTCAAGTTAGCTTTTTTTGAACACTGTTTATACATGTTCCGCTGTTGAATCAATAAAACCAAAAAAGGGAGAAAAAAGTGAAGTTGTGTCCTGAAAATAATCATTTCTCCCCATCGCCCTCCTCTACCCTAAGCGCATAATTCATGAGTCAAAAAAACACATTAACCAATGGAACGCAGCCAAATTGAGTAGAGCAGTGTATTCTCCCCTTTTTGACTGGGATTTTCGCTTGAAAGGCGGTTATCCTCCAATGGAATGAAAAATGGACGTGCAAGATTTCAAAGAACTTGTGTAGGCGAGGATTTAGCTTTAGTTGCAATTGAAGTCAATCGCCAGCAGCCGTGTTGCAACGCGGTGGCTGGTCGCTATATATGCTATACGACTGATTAAATTACAGGAAACTCTTGCACACTGGAGGGATAGACAACGCGAGCCTCATGAGCGACGAATGCTGAATAAAGTTGTATGCAAGAATTTCGTAGAACAAAATCGTGATTTTAAATCAGAATCATCTGGCGAAATTCACCTACTCATTTCATCGTTTCATAAATACAGTCCAACATGCTCTAACAATTACACATACAATACATATGGCAGCGACCAGACAATCACAAGACATAAGTTAGGAAGGATGTTCTGACCCATTATTCCGTAATCTCTGCTTATCTAACAACATTTAGTTGCAGAATGCAAAGATGACACACTAATCAGATTGTAATGATAAAATTGCCTACTGCAAAAACTCTCTTGGGTCGGTGACGTAACCAGTCAAAGCTGATGCAGCAGCCGTATAGGGGGAAGCGAGATATATCTGGCCTTCCTTATGACCCATTCGGCCTGGGAAGTTCCTGTTTGTTGTTGAGACACATACCTGCAAAGACAAGATGGTTAATAATCTACCAGGATTTATCTTCAATACAATTGAAATTAAAACCAAGATGTTCTCCTTTTCTTGCAACAAGGTTATCTGCATACGGGGTTATTAAACCCCCAAAGGCAGGGCAGTCAGCCCTAATTCTATTGAGGACGACGACCTAGTGAATTGCAACAATCCATGAGGTTCAGCTGCCCCAAGACAGGAGAGCTCATTAGATCCTGGTGAATGTGTTGCAGAAAAGGATACTTGCCTGAGGTTCATTTAAGCGAGCATACGTGTCTTTCGGACCACCCAAGCAAGCGCCACAACTGGGACTTGCAGGTGTGTCACATCCAGCTTCCTCAAATATCTGTGAGCAAGTCTTGCCACCAGAACCTGCTACTGGAAGACTATACACGTCCATCCAAACCTACAGATTTCAGAATATACAGCAAACAAGATTTCATTCATCATGCATTTTAGAAATTTCTTGATAAATTTATACCTATGGATGTTGTCGCCTAAGCACTTAATTCTGTAGCTTGACAAACCTTTTGGGTAGCAGGCACAAGAAATGTGGGAACTTTGACCTTTTTCCCCTGCAATAAAAGCAATTAAATCTTTAAGCTTAAACCAATACAGTAGAAAATTTCAAAGAAAATGTATGTAGAGAGACAATAGAAAGATCTACAGTACTAACATGCAACACAGGCCAAAGGGCGGGCCAAATAACTCCGAATAAAAGATTAGAAAAGTATTCCCAAATGTATTAGTACATAATGCTTAAATGTAATATGCACATAATGCTTAAATGTAAAATATATCAAACCACATGAATGCATGCCTATATCTTAATTAGAAAAGAACATTTGTGATATACAAGTTACATCCATGCAACTCTCTCATTCATACATATACAAAAGACATACATGCATATATTTTGATTTTGATTAGATAAACGAGTGATCTTGCAAATCGACGTCCATACAAAAATACACTCACATGCATTTGATAACAAAACATTCAGATGTCTATTGAAGTCAGTATGCATAAACAATATCAAACAATATCCCAACACAAATGTGACAGAGATTTGACTCCTTACCGATGCTAGAAAAACTCTGGCTGCAGCCATAAAATCCTCAGTTTTTCCACCAGTACAAGAACCGATATATACTCTGTCAATTTTCACATCTTTGCATTCTCTTGCTAAAGCACGATTATCTGGAGAATGAGGCTGGAAAACAATTTTATATAAGTTAATCGTTATATAAGTTAATCGTGGAAGAGAGGCAAACTTAGCAATCATTGAAGATCTACAAGGGAGACTAAACTATAAGAAATCAATGTATGTGTTGTTCACCTTTGCCACCAACGGCTCCAGTTTTGAGATATCAAATCTGTACTCCTTAAGAAATCTAAATGCAAACAAAACAAACTCATTAATACAAAGGAATTCCGAAAGGCCAAATCTCATGATTATTAGAGACCAATATTATGTTGGTCAATAGAAGGAATATAAAAGAACATGCACATTCTAATCATGGTTAAGCTTAAAATCCAATTCTCTTACACCTGACGTAGATTTGCAAATGATGATAGGGAAGTTCGTGATAGCCTGAACTAAGCTACATAGGACCATATAAAAATGTGACACTGATTATGAGTATATTTTCGAAAAGTTGACTGTAGAATGATGTCTAATCTACTAACATTGTCAAAATTCAAATGCTCCATCAGTGCGTCAGAGTGCTGTAATGATTCCCAAAGTCCCTCAAAATCCCACGAAATAATATTTTAAGAATCTGACTTTAAAACATTAGTCAATCTAAAAGATGTTTAAAAATGGATCAACCGTAAAAACTAAACATAAGATTCTAGAGTGCATGTCCACATTGAAAGAAAAATGCATGCTTCAGAGTTCAAACGTTAAAAACTGGATCAAGAAATGGACTAATAAAAGGTAGATAATTAGTCGTATAAATTACCTTGCTTTAGCATCACTGTAAACAGGTTCATAGGGAACAGACGTCTTATCCTGCAATTCAACATAAACCATTATATAGCATGTGCTTGACAGCACAAATGTATGTGACATTCAAAAAACATATTTGTGACAACCAACCATGACAAAATGTAACTGTAAAAAAAATAAATAAAACCAAAGGCATCGCTCAAAGGCAATGGCTCTAAAGGTGGAGGTGGGGTGGGAAAGAGAGGGAGAGAGCTGACATAGCATTAGCACTAACCTCAAGGTACTTAAAAGTAGTGCTATCAGCAGGGACAATACCATTTTTACCCCCAGCCTCGACAACCATGTTGCATAATGTCATCCTTTCTTCCATCTGTTCAGCACAGGTTCATGAAATAGTAATTAATGAATACAACCAGATGAATGATGAGATCATACATGCAGTGACGACCATTAAATTCACTTACAGATAAGCTTTCAACAGTGCTGCCAACAAACTCCATAGCTTTATATGTTCCACCAGCAACAGATATTTCACCAATAATCTGCCAGACGAAAATCATTTATCAAGGAAACAACAAGAAGGCTAGATGTGTTCATCAATTTATATATCAAGTAAACAAAATCATATGCTCTGTCAAACGCATATAATTTGAACTTCTTGGTATGCTATACAGACTGAGTGGGAAAAAATGCCTTAAGACCTGGTTAAACTTACTTGCAGAATCAAATCTTTGGCAAGCAAATAGTCAGGCATTTCACCATCCATCACAAATCTCAGTGTTGGAGGCACCTGCAATTTAAGGACATCACAAAATGTATGAAAACACAATAATGTTCGGACATTATTGCAAATAACTATAACATTAACATACGAGATATATGCAATTCAATAAAATTGTGAATCCACAGATACAATCATACAACTGGCTAGTTCATTCATAGCTCACACAGGAATGAGAAACACATTTAACTTATCGAAAATCATAATTCCCCGTTTTTGGTTCTCCATAGCTGAAGGTTTAGTTTCCTGTTTTCTAAATTTTAACAGTGTCCATTGATTTGTTTTGAGACATCAGGCTGAAACAGGCAGAAACACATACCCTTCTTGATATCACCTTTTCATGATCCCAATGAACGCAATCAAATAATACAGCCAAATCTAATGGCTTTCATAAAGTCTAACCCATCACTTCAACAATCAAAGGGAAAGCAAATGAAGACCCTACTCCTTGATATTAGAATATAATAGAAAATGAGAACATCTCAACCTGGGCTTGCAATTGTGGTACTTGTGCTTGTTAAAACTTGAGCATCACATGCAAATGCTACTGCAGTCAGTTGTTTCATATGGCATGTATTTAAACTCCTCAAGCAACACTTGCTTCCAGGACATATACAGCCATCTAAAATTGTCCAAATCATACCATTTTCTAGAATCCTTTCATGCACTATATCAAGGTAGCACACACTCGTCATGCCTACCACCTTCATGATCACACTTAAAAAGAGGAATAAAGGCAGAAGAGTTCTGCAACATGCATTTAAATCCTATTGGTTGTCACTACCTACTATTCAAAGCCCTTTCATATTGTTTTCCTATCATTTATTGCAACTTAAATACTACAACTTTCTACAACTAAATACATAGTTTTTTTTATTAATTTTTGAAGTCACATACTCTGCCAAAAATCAATGATTCTCTCAGTATGTAGATGAACATTAAGGCATAGGACATCGCACCGATGACATGTATCCGGAACAGTAATGTTTAAGCATGTGTAATGGCATAAGCCAACGTAAAAGCTGAAACCTCTGTTTCATATCTGATGGAAGATCATGATACCAATGACGAGGGTTCATTAACCCTTCATTGAAAGTAATTATAAATGGCTCAGCTTTAAGTCCTTACCATTTTGCATTGGTAATGGACAAGTTAACAGGACATATTCAAGATAATATCCCTTGGTGTATGCTTTTCACAAGGATTCATACACCTGACCCCGCTTAGTGGGATAAGGCTTGGTTGTTGTTGTATCATAACCATCACCGTTTAAATAAAACATAAGAGAAGGTAAGAAATAACTCCAAACCATTGGAGCACTAAGGTGTAACAAGATCAGCAAATAATATCAAAGACAAAAAAAATTTATACGTGTAAAGCACAATATGAAAGCTAATCAGGGTGATGGGGGCCCACATTCACCACTATGATATTAGTGGAAGCTAATCCATCCGTAGAATTAAACCATTCGTATGAAATCCTCCAACCAGTGACAAATATATGTGATCAGAAAAGCAGAAATGAAAACATATTTAAAATCCGCAAACCTTGAGCAAAAGCTTCCCAGTGCCCAATACAAATCCTGCATCAGTGTTCCCAATTCCAGTAGCAAATTGTCCAAAAGCTCCAGCAGTACATGTATGAGAATCTGTACCCAGCAGGACCTGAAGACCAAATAAGGTGTTTGATTGCTGCTTTAGACTGAAAACCACAAAATAATATTGAACTCTTCAAAGGAAAGTACCTCCCCCGGCCTGCAATGACCTTCTTGAGCAAGAGCAACATGGCATACGCCCTTATAATCAGGGTTGGCCTGCCAAATTGTCAACTAAACTCAATATCCGATGATTAAACCAATTAAAACATGGTGAAAATTTAACACTTAAAAGCCACACCTTGAAATTACTTAGATCCTTGATATCATAGAAATACTTGATGTTTTGCTCTGTGCAGAAATCTCTCAAGATATCCACATTACGATTTGCACGTTCATCAGTTGTAAATATATAATGGTCCGGTATGATTACAACCTTTTCACGGTCCCAAACCTGCAAATATCAAAATAATGAAGCACTACTTATACCCCATAAAAACAAAAAATGCACGATTACAAAATCCCAGATATGAAAAATAGACCCTTTCAATAACAAACAACACACATACAGAGATGATGGATAGTGAGCTAAACAAATAAAATATGCCATCAAGCAACGAGGTCCATGAAAATGAATTCCTTCAATTATTTCCTTTCATGTGATTGGTTATGGCTATTAAAAAAAACAAAAACAGAGTAGTAAGAGAGGACCTGTAAACTGATATATTGCAATGGTCTCGCAGATAAATAAGAGGTTTACCAGCAGTAGACTGACAAGAAAAAACAACAGACAACATTCTCATGGCTGCCATCCACCATGGGGTTAGGTCAAAGCTACACTATGATGCTATTGTTCCTCGACTCTTGCAGTGATGTGCAGAAACCATTTGGGACACATTCATGCACAACGTTTCTTGCAAAGCTGGCCTAACCTGACACTTAGAAGTAGATTCTCTAATATGATCATTACCATTGCCACAAGAGTCAACAACAACCCAACTTGATCAATGAACCTATTAAATCTGACTAAAAATTCGTGCCAACCCCTTTCACTTTTCGCAACCTAGGAATATGGCTTCTGATTCTACTGCTAGTCTTTTGGGTGTTTAATACGGTAATGCTCTCGGAAAAACAAAAGCAAAAACATAAACATAAACAAGAAGAAGAAAAGGAAGTACCTTTGCGTTCTGGCCGAACTCTTTCTTGAAGATTCCAATTGACCCCGGGCCACAGACGTCATGGGTCATCAAAACATCGACATCAACCCACACATTCTCACCCGGACTCAGCTGGGTTTTCTCAGAAGCTCTAGCAAATATTTTCTCAGTCATCGTCATCCCGGTCTTAACCTGAAAATTAACCAAACCCCAATCCAAAAACCCGCCAAATGGAGATTCCCATTAATCCTAATTGCACAAAACCAATTAAAAAAAATGGCAAATTAAGATCCTGACCGAGCCGGTGGTGGCGGGCTTGCGCTCCGATTGCTGCGGAGACATGACAGAGCAAATTTTCTTGGATTTTCTCTCGCATTTCTGACTGGAAAGCGGCGTCGCAGAGGAGAAAACAGAGAGATTCAAATCCTTCTGAGGTTCAAAATCACAAGTCCAGAAATTTAGTAAACTCCAAAAACAATTGGAAAAAAAAAACAGAGCTGGAACCAAAAAAACAAAAGGGACCTTGTTGCCGATGAAGGAGGTGGACGGCGGAGTAACGGTGGAGCAAGCCATGTGGGGCGTGAGAATGCGAGCTTATGCGGCGGAGATCTGATTCCTCTGGAGAAGAAGAAAAGAAGAAGAAAGTGAAGAAAAAATTGAAAGAGTTGTGTTTTAGTTCTGGGATTCGTGGGAGGAGGAGGCGGCTGATGGGCGTGTGTTTGGGAGGGGCTGTGAGTCTGAGGCACAAATGACGTGTCGGGTATGTGGTTACTCGTTGGCCTTGCTTTGCTTAGGTTGGGATAATTAAGTAATTTAAAATAGTGGGGAGTAATGTTTGCCCTTGCACTACAAGGTGAATTCAAATTATATCAGCTCCGTAATTTAACATTTAATCTAATAAATCTACGTTTGGCAAAAAAAAAAAAAAAAAAAAAAAGGAGTTGCGGTCACCCGTGATAGAATTGGCTCTCTTTCCTACATCCTATCTCAATTATTGGAGAACTATTTTGTATGACATCAATTCACTACTATGGTGTCGTTTCGTGCTAATAATATAAGAACATGTGAAATAAGCTAACACATGTCTTTATATTATTAGCGTGGCATTCCACGCGACAATTAACCGTGTCATGCAAGGTCTTATCTAGTTATTGATATTTGTTATTGTACAGTAAATAGTGGCAGTTGACTAAATTTGTATGGCAGATATGTAACACATGCTTAACCAAAAAATAGATGAAAAAGTAGGATTTGGAGTTTAGATTTAACAATCGAACTTTTCGTTGATACTTGAACCAAATTTACTCGTGTGATTGCCATGTGTAAGGCGGATAAGGAGAAAAAGTTTTGAGGTATTATTCCACACTTAAATCCTTGAAATGTTTTTTCTATTATTTCTCGAGACAAGCGCGAATAAAGTTAGGCAGATTATATGAGAAATTCTATGTGGATTACAAGTTTAATCACTCAGCAAATGTAGTGTTAAGTGTTGGTTTGGCTAATTATATAAACCCAAATAAAGTAAAGGATAATTAACTGAAGTTTAATAGTGCTTTTTGGGATTTTGTGTGACATCCCACATCGCTCAAGGGAGTGATTCTTAAATGTATATTCTCATCCCTACCTAGCATGAGGCCTTTTGGGAGCTCACTAGCTTCGGGTTCCATGGGAACTTCGAAGTTAAGCGAGTAACGCGCGAGAGCATTCCCAGGATGGGTGACCCATCGGGAAGTTCTCGTGTGAGTTCCCAGAAACAAAACCGTGAGGGCGTGGTTGGGGCCCAAAGCGGAGAATATTGTGCTACGGTGGAGTCGGGCTCGGGAAGTGGTCCCGCCCGGGTCGGGATGTGACAATTGGTATCAGAGCCTAACCCTGGTCGCGAGTGTGCCAACGAGGACGTCAAGGCCAATCCCACATCGCCCATGGGAGTGATCCTTAAATGTATATTCTCATCCCTACCTAGCACGAGGCCTTTTGGGAGCTCATTGGCTTCGGGTTCCATGGGAACTCCGAAGTTAAGTAAGTAACGCACGAGAGCATTCTCAGGATGGGTGACCTATCGGGAAGTTCTCGTGTGAGTTCCCAGAAACAAAATTGTGAGGGCGTGGTTGGGGCCCAAAGCGGAGAATATCGTGCTACGGTGGAGTCGAGCTCGGGAAGTGGTCCCGCCCGGGTCAGGATGTGACAATTGGTATCAGAGCCTAACCCTGGTCGCGAGTGTGCCGACGAAGACGTCGGGGCCAATCCCAAATCGCCTATGGGAGTGATCCTTAAATGTATATTCTCATCCCTACCTAGCACGAGGCCTTTTGGGAGCTCATTGGCTTCGGGTTCCATGGGAACTCCGAAGTTAAGCAAGTAACGCACGAGAGCATTCCCAAGATGGGTGACCCATCGGGAAGTTCTCGTGTGAGTTCCCAGAAACAAAACCGTGAGGGCGTGGTTGGGGCCCAAAGCAGACAATATCGCGCTACGGTGGAGTCAGGCCCGGGAAGTGGTCTCGTCCGGGTCGGGATGTGATAATTTGGTATCATAGCCTAACCTTGGTCGCGAGTGTGCCGACAATGACGTCAGGCCACCAAGGGGATGGATTGTGACATCCCACATCGCCTAGGGGAGTGATCCTTAAATGTATATTCTCATCCCTACCTAGCACGACGCCTTTTGGGAGCTCACTGGCTTCGGGTTCCATGAGAACTCCGAAGTTAAGCGAGTAACGCGCGAGAGCATTCTCAGGATAGGTGACCCATCAGGAAGTTCTCGTGTGAGTTCCCAGAAACAAAACCGTGAGGGCATGGTTGGGGCCCAAAGCGGACAATATCGTGCTACGGTGGAGTCGGGCCCGAGAAGTGGTCCCGCCCGGGTCGGGATGTGACATTTTGGCTTAGTGCAACTCCAGCGTTGGAGCCCTCCCCCCAGGCTATTCACTATTCAATCCACCTGGTGAACAGTAACTGCCCTTAATGAACAGTAATCACCTTTTGCATCCCCACCGTTACACTTCAATAACCGTGGCAATAAGCAATAAAATATTAGTATTTTATTTATTTATAAAATAATACAAAATAATTTTAATTGTAATTTGGGATAAGATTTTTAATCGTTCTCGTTGCGCCACGTGTCATTATCCAAAGTATTATTAAATAATTTTATTTGTAATTTCGGATAAGATTTTTAATCGTTCTCATTGTGCCACTTGTTATAAAATCCGAAAAGACAATTATTGGGGATGGATTTCCAATAAGATTTTTAATCGTACTCATTACGCCACGTGTCATTATTCAAAAATACAATTATTGGTAATGGATTTCTGATAAGATTATTAACCAATCACGTCGCGTCACGTGTCATAATCTGTTTACAATCTTTGAGGATAGATTTCCATCAGATTTTTAACGAATGACGGCATGCCACGTGGCATTATCTACAACCTAATCCTTTCTGAATCCTCCATATAATCCACCATCCATCCTCACAAATCTCACACCAATTTTCTCAAGATCTCTATCATTATTCATAGTTTCTGCTTCTTTCTTCACAAAAATCTGTATCATTATTCATAGTTTCTGCTTCTTTCTTACAATGTCTTCTTCTTCCTCAAGGATGACGTGGGAACTCGATCAGGAAGAGGAAGAATTGTTTAACCAATAAGAAGGAATGTTCAATCTCTAGGTGGCAAAAAATGAGAGGGAAGAGGATGAGGAGCGTAGAAGGAGAGATGACGAAGTAAGAATGGGCAGAGCCTCACATTCCCGTAGAGTCATCCAAGCTGTGGCTCAGATCTGCAGGCCCAGCCATTCCGGAAACCTTGATAGAAGCAGGCAACGACGAGGTATGGAACTCTTGGACGATTATTTTGTCCCTAATAGTGCATTCCCTAATATGTACTTTAGACGTCGTTTTAGAATGGAACGACATTTGTTCAACAAAATCATGATTGCTGTTCGCTCATCTCTCTCTCATCAACTATATGACATTTAAGGCTTCCAAACTCCACTGATGGATCTTCTTCCTTTCAAATTGTAAACTTGAACTCTTATAAAAATAATTGCTCTGTAATCCAAAAAAAATATGAACAAAAATCTTATATTTATTAGGGACAATTTTTGCACGATGGGGTGGTGACGACGGACAACATCAGAGGAAAAATAAAGGGAGGTCTAAGAATCGTAGTTTTAATATGAATGAGTGAGCCACCTCCAATTCGGCTTGTTTGATGGTTTAGAAGAATGTCATTCGTCGAATGGGCGTGCAGGGAGGGCAAAGACAACTTTTCAACCCGTTCACAGGGTCAAAATTGCGCGGGTACTTGTTATAGGAAGTTTCAATATTCTAGAGGTACTTCGCACAAAAGTTAAGCGATTCTTATACTCAGATCGCCTCTGCTATGGATCATTCGGGGCTATACCCTGTTGCTAACGAACCACTTGTAATGGCCAACAATCTGAACAATGTCAACATTATGAAATTTTTTTTAATTTCAATCGCTTGATAAAGAATATAAACAAATGTACTGAAAATATTACCTCTAAATTGGATACATCCAACGATTATGCACCAGCCTAGCAAATTTTGCCTCATACGGCAAATGTTTCAGTACATGAACCATACTTGTGAAAAATGACAATGGATATATTCGCTCTAGCTGTCATATATAAATGTACCCAATATCTTCGATCATATCATCTACGTCCGACTTTCATAATGTTTTAGCACATAGTTGCTTGAAGAAACATGACAAATATGCCATCATCTCAACAACCGTGGAGTCCAAGTAGGGCAACATACCAATTGAAAAGAGTCGTTGCAGTAAGACATGACAATCCTGGCTTTTCAAACCCAACAATGTTCTAGTGTTCATTTTAACATGTCTTGGTATATTGTTAGCGTACCTATCTAGAAATTTCATACATTGTAATCACTTGAAGAACTCATTCTTGGTGTCCAGCTTGAAAGTATAATTGGTGTTCTTTTTCTTGTATTATCATTTACTAATGTAGGCCACAGGTTAGACCTTATTCCCATCATCATATCGAAGTTCTGATTGGTCATATTACACTCTACTTTCATGCGCATCAACTCTACAATGGCTATTAGGACCAAAAAATCTTCACAACTAAGGTACAATTCTCGCTAAGTTTCCTTCAATAATTCATCATACTTCTGAGGGTCTGTGGATGGCTCTTCATCTGTATTGAGTGAAACATTAGGGAAAACATCATTCAATATGTCCATCACTTGGTCGCCATCAACACGGCCATATGAAGAGGGTTCATGTGTCACTATTCAACTGCTGAAAGATGTTGAAGCTATAATGGATGATTCACCATCTAAGTCCAATTGGCGTAAGTATATACCATCCATTCATATACAAGTGATATTAGACTTCGTCCAGTGTCATTCAAAAATAGTTGTTACATTCCATGTAAGGACACCTCATATGATTTTGAGCACTAACATGATTGCTTGCAAAATTGAATAAAGTTGTTGATCCCATCCAGATATTAGTCCACTCTTTGTCCATTGTGCATGTTTTTAAATAAATTAGTTGTCATAATGATTTGATATACGATTCATCACCCCTTATTCCTCCAATAATGATCATATCCTATTTGAAAGTGCACTTTTGGTGTTGCGGTTTGCAATTCACACAACTATTTTTGATCTTACAAAATTCGGCATCATCTCCCTATGGTTCCCCAAGTGCACAACGTAGATATTATAAACAAATATTTATTATGCACTCGAAGAATATTAGGGGGATACAACCAAATTTTCCACGAATGAAACTTAGCCACATTCACTGCACACCTCAACACATACTAATGCACTCTCAAACTGTCTGAACTAGACAACTCAAGCATCAGTTAGATCGCAGAGCCGCATACTGCATCTACACGTGTACCTAACAGAATCTTAAACGGGTCTAAGGTTTTTTTCAAAATTTTTATCTTCGTATAAAGCACACCATGATTTCCTAGACTAGTGCTGCACATATTAAATTTGCCTAGGCTAGATAAGTTTTTGTCGACAGATTTTTTACGCATCATTATGGGCCTTTTCCCAATGACAAGAAAACTTTGGGCAACGAACTGATAGGTCAGGCAACGTTAACCTAGCCGATGAACTTCAGTTTTGTTGGGCAAACCTTCAAATATTATGCACCATTTTGCACTCTTGGAGCCAAAACGTTGCCTAATGAATTCCACCTTGCCCTACGACTCTCTTCTGTCACGTAAAAGTTTTGAATAAACCCTAAATGTTGACCAACTTTGCCTTACCAACTGAAAAATTTGTCGAGTAAAGTCTCTTTACACTTTACTCGATGAAATTTGATTCCTCAAGCACAATTCCGTCGGACAAAATTTTGTAGGGCAACCCCGAATTTCTGACTTTACTCAACGAAATTTGATTCCTCGAGTAAAATTTTGTCCAACAAAATTTTGTAGGGCAACCCCAAATTTTTGGTAATGACACCTCATTGTGAGGGGAAGTCAGCAAAAAGAGCTTTGCTTATACAAGACCTTTTTGCCAATGGCAATTATAGCTCCCTCCTACTATAGTGCACATAGTTTTAGAGCAAATAAATACCAAGAATATAATGATATATATTTTTTTAATTACAAGTGATATTATAACTTACACTATTTTCAAGATAAGAAAATGCATAACTAAGTGTATTTTTGTGTTTGTTGGCAATGTTAAATAAAAGTAGGTAGCTAGTTGATGCAAGTCTCCAAAGATGCATGCACATGTAATGTGACATCTCGTCCCAAGATTTATTATATTTTATTATCAATAGTAGTGAAATTATCAAAATGCCCCTGGGATGCCACGTAGGCCTTTCACGTGGATCTCAATTTTCCTTTCACTTTTCCATGCACATGTAATGTGACATCTTGGAGTTATAACGAGCAAGTTATGTCTAAAACTGTATAAAATTACCTAAGGTAAATTCAGTATTCGAAGACCTTTGTGTAGCATGCACCATTGCATCGGTTTTATCTAGGATGCTGAAATCGGCCTTATACATTGTAAAAACTTACATGAGGCGACTGATTTGAGTAAGGACAAACAAGTGGATTTTAAACGAAGTTTTATTGGGTTTAATTAAAAAATTTGATGGTGGATTTCGTACAATGGGCATAAGGAATTGCTTGGCTTTAATGAAGGCAAATGGGAGATTAAACACGTTCTTGTGTAGGAAAAATCATATTTTTATACTAAAAAGTCAATCACGATGCTATTTACTTTACTTTTTATTTTATCATTATGGTTAAAACTCAAAATTTTCAAACTATTTTTATTAATTTTCCTAAAACATAAACCAGCCTTAAAAGAGGCTTTCGTGCATGACAATCTTTGGACTTCTGAAGTGGTTTAATGTGCAAGTTGCATTAAACAAATGTTTTAATGGGTTTTAAAATCCACCTCTTTTACACATCTTGTCAGACATCATCAATTCTCATTTCTTCATTTTTCACTTTTAATACTCTGTCTCTCACTCTATCTCACCACGTCTCTCTCTCCCTCTCTCTCTCTCTCTCTCTCTCTACCAATTCATTCAATCATCAATTCTCATCATCATTTACATCCTCTCCTTTCATCTCCCTCACATCTCAACTCTCTGCCTCTCCCATAACTCCCCCCCTCTGCAACTCATCTTCTCCCTCTCGGACGCACGCACCAACCACCACACCACACCCAAAAATTTCACAAACTAACCCAAAAGCTTCCTAAAGGCCTCTGGAACTCGTCACCAGACTTGAAACCACGAAGAACACATAGCAGAAATGAAGAGTCCGTTTTGAACTCCGACGAATACGAACCCGACCCCTTTTTCTTGATAAGCTCCGACTTTCTTTCCCAAAGCTATCCTTCAAGTTCTAGTGGATTTTCAGGTACACATGCATGTATTGGTGTGCATGTAGACATTTTTTTAACCTCGTTATATTTCCGGCGAGTTGTAGGAGTTTTCCAAACTAAACCCAGCTAAACTTTGTTGATTTAGTCGTGTTTGAAAGTGTAGGACGACTTCCCACAACCCCTAGACCACGGATTTGAACTTGCATGCTCGAAACCCGTTTTGTCTAGAGAGTCCCGAATATGGCAGTGGCTTTTAAGCCAATTTCCTTTCACCTCCGACCAAGTTTTGATCCCCCAATGAGGTATAAAAAACGTTTCCCTCGTCCTGAGCTTCATTTTGATACATCTTGGGCAAAAAATGGTTAAGAAATGACTCTGTTGTGTTATTTTAGAATTTTTTGACAAAAATCCAATTCTTGTGCAAACTAGGGGAAATTAAGTTTATTGCACTAATTATTATTAGTTTAGTGATTAGTGTAGTAATTTCTCATATAGGAGAGGATCACCAGGAAGAGACTCGCGGACAAAATAGTTGGACGGTTACAACTAGACCTGGCATTCGTGTAGTGTTTTTGGTGTTCGTGTTGTTTTTGTGTCATACCCAATATCTTAACGGGCCATGTCATGTAACACCCATTAAAATAAACGGATAAAATGACCCAACCCGAAATCAACCCGATAATATTACTGATAATATGACTCGACCCATTACCCGTTAAGGAAAATATATTTTAAACCAATAAATAATCAAAAGAAAAACATAATACTAAATAAGTATATACATATCATATTGTCACATCCAAAACATAAAAACGCAATTTTCTTTTAAGTATATTTTCGCTTACCTAAATCGATCAAATGGTAAAATTGGAAAATATTGGAATAGAGAATGGTTTTTTCATCCAAAAAAGTTATAATAATATAAGTGAAATAGAATCCAATGGTACATATTTACTGTCATTTATCTTCCGGCTGTTATTTAAGTAAAGTCTTTAATAGTTTTTTAATTAATGTAGAAGTGTAAAAAATATAGAAAAAGTATACAAACGCTCGTATTGACAAGCTTTACAGCTTTCATTAAGAGCTTAACTTCGAAATTCATCATTATAATCATATAAATTATAGATCAAAATTTAACCGTTGATTGTTGTTTATATTTACCCTTCATTATTCTCATCAAATTTTGTTTTTTCAGATTTTCTTTTTTGAAAACATGATCTATTAAAGGATACAGGAAGATGAATGATTTGGATCGTTGATATTATATTCAGAGTTTTATGGTTAGTGAAAGTATTGCTTGATATTTATAAAGTTTCTACAAATTAAACTATATGACATCGACTCATATTTCAGTTAACTGTAAATATCGAAATGTGATATCAAAGATCTTAACTGTTCATCTTCTTACATCCGACATATGATCATGTATTCAAAAGAAAAAAAAAATTTAAATGAAATTCAGTAAGAAGAATAAAGTGTTAATGACAGTCGACGGTTATATATAAATTTAAAGTTTATGGATTATAATGTTGGATTTCGAAGCCGATCCCTTTATGAAAGTTGTAAAGTTTGTCACTATGAGTGATTGCATTTTTTTTTTACACTTTTTACACTTCTACAATAATTATTATTAATTTTATTAATTTTGCCCTCAAATAAAAAACATTATTTATAAGGGTTTTGAGGATTTTAAAAATCTAAACGTTAATGTAAGTGTAACCATTATCTATTCGTAGAGGAATAATGATAAGTCACGGAGTGTTTACATATTCTTTCACATTTTTCATACTTGTATGTATGTCCTCTTAGTTTTTGCCTATACAAATATTATACTAGTTTATTTTAATTTTGGACAACAACATGTTAAGTAAAATTTATCCTAGTAATGATAATAAGGAACTCTCATAATAAAAATAAATAAAGACTAAAACTTTTTTTTTTTTTTAACTTATATAGAATAATAATACAAAACTATATATTTAATATAGAATATATTGTATATATTAATATGGCTATTGTATTTTATAATAAATCTGTTAGTAATTAAACTTTAAAATTATCAAAATAATTTCTTTTCTTAACGGGTCGAAGCGGGTTACCCACGTGTATACCCATTAAGAAAATGACCTGATTAGTTATCGTGTTGACCCGAAACCCATTATTTTCATGTCGTTTTCGTATCGTGTCAAAAATTGCCGGATCTAGTTACAACCTACATGTATTTGTGAGTGGGTCTTTTCGTTTTTACTTACACACACACACACACACACACACACACACACACACACACATATATATATATATGTAATTTTTTTTTCCAACAACTGCTTTTATATACTATGATGTGACATGTCATATTTAGCTTTACAAATAGATTTTTCGTACACTTTGTATTTTTAATATTATTTGTGAGCATAAACTTGTGGCATGGCATCCTTGTGTTTTATCTACTCATTATTACATGTTTGCACGGTGTCTCTTAGTTATTTGTACTGTTCTGGATCAAGGACTAGCTTCACATGTAGTTCACATGCACTGTTTACATTCGCTTTGGATCCAGAGTTAGGTGACAGCCTGTCCTTTTGTCTGATATGTTGGACTCGTATGTGATGCGACTAGCGCAGCTTACGTGATGTAATACTAAAATGTAAAATCTACACCCAGCCTATTCCATTGTCTGAATATCTCTGCAATGGACTTGTGTGCCTACATAAATTAATGAGCATTGATTTCTTGTAATAACAATTTGAGATTTAATGTTGAGATACCTTGTTGTTGTACCCTACATCTTTTGACTCACTATTGCTGCAGGGTACCGCATTATATACTAGTATTATAATATTTTTGAGAAACTTT
Organism: Pyrus communis; assembly: GCF_963583255.1. NCBI lineage: Eukaryota > Viridiplantae > Streptophyta > Magnoliopsida > Rosales > Rosaceae > Pyrus > Pyrus communis. The sequence continues at coordinate 15,951,553 of NC_084806.1, forward strand.
ATACTTGTTTTACAGCGATGGGTACACATTTTCGAAAACGGTTTACAAAACTTTAATTTTCAAGCCCATTGACCTTTGTTTTTCGCCCTTCTAGGTTTTAGTGGCATAGCTCATATTGTCGACGACTTTTAATGGCAAAAGCTAACATGTAGGAAGATCCCTCCTTTCGGTATAATCGTTCTAACTCTATCTTTTACTACAATTTACTTGTGCTGTGACATCACTTGTGTGATATGGGTTCAATCCCGCTCACATGCGCACTCTAAATTAGTCACTTTCAAGTTTTAATTTATTCACATTTTCCACACCACTACACCTTAGGGCTTCGTCACTTTCCGGGTGTCGGCCAGCATATCGCGATTCGGGTGTCCAATTAGACATTCCGGATTGGGGTGTGTCATGTAAGTCTTCATAATGACTCATTTACATAACCGTATTTAATATAGGAGGAATTGGATTGAGAAAGAATTGAATGTAGGAGGAGTTGGAATGAGAAGTCAGAATCAGATTCTTGTTAAAACTGTTTACTTAAATGTTCTAGGACGGAGTAAGAATGAAACTGAGTTCATATAAGTTGTTTACTAATTCACCTGAATTGGGACAAAAATGAATATGATTATTGAAATACCCTTATTCTAAATAACATATTCATATGCTAATTAATTGGATAATTTTTTATTCAAATTAATTGTATCATTAGTGATATTTTTTCGGAACATATAAAACCTTAATAGTAATTACCCTATAAACATTAATTATTTATAATTTTTTTTAATTCATATCTAAGCTACCTATTAATAGAATGGTTGTTAACCAAAACTCTATAAAATTACTATTTTAATCCACTCATCAAAACTGAACAAAAATAAAAAATATGGGCTATTTAGGAAACATAAACATGTATTTTGCTGTTTTTTACATCAACCTCACAACCAAGTTTATAGCATGCTCTATTAAAAAATTAAAAAAAAAAAAAAAAAAAAAAAAACTACTTATCATTATCCCAATTTTCTTAACTGATTGTTTATTTTATTTTATTTTAAAACTAATGTAACATCCCATATCGCCCAGGGAAGTGGATCATGTAAGCCTTATATGTATATTCTCATCTCTACCTAGCACAAGGCCTTTTGGGAGCTCACTGGCTTTGGGTTCTGTACGAACTCCGAAGTTAAGCGAGTAGCACACGAGCGCAATCTCATGATGGGTGACCCACTGGGAAGTTCTCATCTGAGTTCCCAGAAACAAAACTGTGAGGGTGTGGTAGGGGCCCAAAGCGGACAATATCGTGCTACGGTGGAATCGAGCCCGGAATGTGGTGGGGGCCCTGACCGGGATGTGACACTAATCACACTTCATAATAAAAAAAAAATGAAATTGTTCAGTGTGTCTCGGCATCTGCTACTCTTTATTAAAGAAACAAGAAATTCAAGAAATACAACCCAACAAAATTTCCGTTTGCTAGCACTTGATAGTGGTGGCCGGGAAAATTGAAATTATAGTAAATATATAAGGGCATAATGGGTAAGAAAAATTGATTCTGATTCCTCCATACTCTTAGAATTAGATCACCACATCCATTTAAGAAATTCAATTCCTTCAAAATGAGGAATTGAATTCCTTATTTTGTGTGGATACCACCTTTCCTTTTATTCTCTCAAGTTTAGTAAACGAATGTATATCCTGTAATCAGTATTCAATTTGCGTCTTTAATTTTCTCATTGACACCGTCAAATATGATTATGAAGTATGAACGCGGGAATATTCATACAATCAATGTTGCACATCAACTTTCTTGGTCTTTCTGTCTTTCAGCGACTTAGGCCATACATATACAATTTACATGTCCTAAATGTTTTGGCTAATTATTATAAATATTTGGGAAATATTCAGAAATAAGAAAATTTCTTAATTTTGAAACAGAAATATGACATTTCGAATATGTACACGTCATGCACCAAAATCAGACAGAAATAAGATTTTTTCTACGTCTTAAAATGACTTAATTGCCCTTTGTATATAAATGAGTTATTTCTCTCTCTACTATCTATCTTCCTTCTCATTGTGCACACATGGTGCACTGTCATCCCAACCAACACCGTCCAAATCGAAGCCACTACCAATTTCATCTTGTGACGCTTATTAGTCCATTCTATTAGCCCATTTCACAAAAACTCAAAAACTTGGACAACACAAATCTATTTATCTCTCATTTGAACGATGGGGATGTCTCAGTCCGGATACTCGGAATACAAAAATTCAAAATGAATCTCATTCATAAGTAATGGATAAGAAGTTTATCAGTTTATGGTCCCACCTTATTGTGCGAGGAGGAAGTAGCAAAGAACTTTCGAATACAAGACCTTGGTTTTTGGCCAATGGCAGCTAGCTCCCTCCGACTCAAGTGTTGTTTATGCCGAATGAATGAGTGGACAATTTATAATCAGTAATTAAGGTCCGCTCTTGTGTTAACATCTAAAATTTTTAATCCAAAAAATTTAAGTTTTAGCCTAGAAATAGTTTTTCTGCTCAAATTTTTTTGAGTTAAATTTTTAGCCCGAAATTATCAAATAATGAATTTAGAATAATTTTTTTCTTAAAGGAAGTTTTTTTTTTTTTTTTTTTTCTCTAAAAAAAATGCTTAGACTATCCTAATTTAATTTTATAAACATTTTAACCTAAAAATATTTAGCTTCTGATAAATATTGAAAAGTCATTAAACCGACACCATGAAACTCATGGAATACTATGGAAGAATATGAAACACATGATTTTTTAATTAGTTTAGCCGTTGAATTTAAATTTCGACCATTACATATATATATATATATATATTTATTTTTTTACCGTTGAATTTTATCATATTAGATTTTAGCCATTGTATTCAATGGATTCATAAATATAAAACTAAAAAAGATACACATATATGGTGGGCCAACCCATTAACCCTAGGGAATTATGATCTAAACCCTAAACCCTAAACCACTAGTACAAAAACATGTTTGTGCAACGTAGCAAATTTCGTCGTGCAAAGTATGTTTGCGCGACGCTAAACACAAAACGTCACACAAACGGTCTTTGCGCAATGGCACTTTGCGTGACGAAGCCTGACATTGCGCAAAATAGTTTTGTGCGACAAAGGTGCACCTACGTCGCGCAAAGTGTTGTGCGCAACATTTTGTGCGCCGCGCAAGATTTTAGCGCCAAACCAAGAATGCTTTACCATTTTTTACCCAACTTTGCGCGATGCAGGTGCACCTACATCGCACAAAACAGTTTTGGGGAGTCAATCTATTGGTTTTTGCTCAGGGCAATGTAAACTATGCCAAATTTTTTTTATCTTGATTAAAATCATTTGACCCCCAGTGAAATATGGAAGGTACCATGACAACAACTCAGTGATGTTCAACAATTAGCCTAATTGTTATGGAGTTATTTTCTGTTTCTGTTTTCAGTTGGAACTTTAAATATTGTGCTGCACAAATAGAAACCTTGCAAATTGCAATGTATATTTTTTTTCCTTCATTTAAAAGTTTGAAGTCTATACTCTCTCTATAAATATATTGGAGAAACCAAAAGCGGAATTGGAAATGCAGAGATTCACAAAACAACGATAAATTGGTGATTCCTTGTTTCAATCAACAACCACAAGTTCATTTTCGAAACATACAACGCAAATAAATTTTTTTTTTTTCAAAGTTTGGAAGAATTGAAAAGAAAGTCAGAGGGGTTAGGTTTGGATTTTGGATGTCATTTAGTTATTTAAAATATAACTTTGCGCGACGTACCAGCCAATGCATCACGCAAAGGCTGTTTGCACGACATACAGCTGCGCTGCGCAAAGTGTTTTTAATACTTTCATCAAGTATAACATAAGATTTTGTGGTGTCCACTTGTGTAAATATTTTAAATTGCCGACCGAATCAGTTCGTTGTATTCATATAGGGTCAAGGAGTGTAATAGTAAACAATCATCAAAATTGGAGTTAAAATAATCGTAAAATTGTGATTTTTTGTTTATAACCGTCGAAAAGTTTTGTCCCATTACTTGATCTTTGAATGTTTTTTTTTTTTTTGTGATTTTTGGTGTATGCAATCTCGAAGTATATAGAAATAAGTTTGACGATTGGATCGTTGAAATTAGTTTCGTACTATGCGTATCCCATCAAAACGATAGATTTCGTAACAAGAGTTTATTAATACTTTCATCAAGTATAACATAAGATTTTATGGTATCCACTTGTGTAAATATTTTAAATTGCCGATCGAATTAGTTCGCTGTATTCATATAGGGTCAAGGAATGTAGCCGTAAAAAATCATCAAAATCAGAGTTAAAATAACCGTTAAATCGTGATTTTTCGTTTATAACTGTTGAAAAGTTTTGTCCCGTTACTTAATATCTGAATGTTTGTTTTTTTGCGATTTTTGACTTATGCAATCTCGAAGTATATACAAACAAGTTTGACGGTTGGATCGTTGAAATTAGTTTCGTACAATGCGTATCCCAGTAAAACGATAGTTTCCCTAACACTTAAGAGTTTATTTATAACTTCATCAAGTATAACATAAGATTTTGTGGTATCCACTTGTGTAAATAATTTAAATTGACGATCAAATTTGTTCGTTGTATTCATATAGGGTCAAGGAGTGTAGCTATAAAAAATCATCAAAATCGGAGTTAAAATAACCGTTAAATCGTGATTATTCGTTTATAACTGTCGAAAAGTTTTGTCTCGTTACTTGATCTCTGAATGTTTGTTTTTTGGGATTTTTGCTGTACGCGACCTCGAAATATTTACAAACAAGTTTGACGGTTGGATCGTTGAAACTAATTTCGTACAATGCGTTTCCCATCGAATTCAATGGTATATATATTTACTAAGTAGATTTTAATTTATTTATTTTGTACTCATAAGCAAAAGGAAAAAAAAAAAAGAAAAAAAAAAGAAAAAACAACTATGTGCGATGTAGGTACACCTGCGTTGCGCAAAGCTGTTTTGAGCGATGCAAGTGTACCTATGTCGTGCAAAGTTTTTATTTTTTATTTTTTTTTTATTTTTTGTTCATTTGCTTTTCTTTTGGCGTTCTTGCGTTGCCTTTTTCTTTTGTGGTATCCACTTGTGTAAATGTTTTAAATTGATGATTGAATTAGTTCATTGTATTCATATAAGGTTAAAAAGTGTAGCCGGAAAAAATCATTAAAATCGGAATTAAAATAACCATTAAATAGTGATTTTTCGTTTATAGCCGTCGAAGAGGTTTGTCCGATTACTTGATATCTGAATGTTTGTTTTTTACAATTTTTGGCGTATGCGATCTCAAAACATATACAAACAAGTTTGATGGTTGGATTGTTGAAACTAGTTTCGTACAAGGCATATCCCATCAAAACAATAGATTCACTAATACTTAGAGTTTATTTATACTTTCATTAAATATAACATAAGATTTTATAATATCTACTAGTGTAAATATTTTAAATTGACGATCGAATTAGTTCATTGTATTTATATAGGATCAAGGAGTGTAGCTGTAAAAAATAATAAAAATCAAAGTTAAAACTACCATTAAATGGTGATTTTTCATTTATAACCATCGAAAAGGTTTGTCCGGTTACATAATCTTTGAATGTTTGATTTTTGCGATTATTGGCGTATGCGATCTTGAAGCATATACAAACAAGTTTGACGGTTGGATCGTTGAAACTAGTTTCGTACAATGCGTATCCCATCAAAACAATGGATTCACTAACACTTGGAGTTTATTTATACTTTCATTAAGTATAACATAAAATTTTTTGGTATTCACTTGTGCAAATATTTTAAATTGACGATCGAATTAGTTCATTGTATTCATATAGGATTAGGAGTGTAGCTATAAAAAATCATCAAAATCGGAGTTAAAACTACTGTTAAATCGTGATTTTTTGTTTATAACCGTCGAAAAGTTTTGTCCTGTTACTTGATCTCTGCATGTTTGTTTTTTGCGATTTTTGGCGTATGCGATCTCGAAGCATATACAAACAAGTTTGACGGTTAGATCTTTTAAACTAGTTCCGTACAATGCATTTCCCATCAAGTTCAATGGTATATATATTTACTAAGTAGATTTTAATTTATTTATTTTGTACTTATAATACTTAAGAAATTGAATGATATATATGTAAAAAAAAATTATTGTGGGTTTTTGTTAGAAAAATATATTATCGTGGGGTTTATATAAAATTTTTTTTGAATTTGAAAGGAGTAAATTCAGTAATTTTTATAATAATTTAAAACAAAAAACCTTGAACGACGCCTTAATGTGGTTGTCTCGCAAAATCACTTTGCGCGACGTCAAATTGTATACCTACATTGCGCCAGTTGTGATAATTTTGGTGGTATAATAGTGAAAAATAGGCCTTTTTTTTTTTCTTTCAATTTTCCTAGTTTGGACCCCAACTCTTTCTTTCCCGTAGACCTCTCTCTTCCCTCTCGCTCATCTCTCCCTCTCTCTTTCCCGTAGACTTCCCTCTCCTCTTCACAAGCTTGAAACCCAAATCTTGAACCTAGACCTGTCTTTCCTCTTCACAATCTCGAATCCAACCACCACCACTACTCTGTCGGTTGTCTCTCTCCCTCTCGTTCTAAACGACGGGTAGCCACGAAGTTGACGTGAATCAAGTCCCAAAATCAAGGTAAGGGTTTCTGATTTTCTATGGGCTTTTGTTATTTAGGGTTTAGGGTCAAATTGCATGTTGATTTCTGAGTACTTTGTCGAAATCTCCATATAAAATTGGATGTTGGTTCTGGTTTAGGGTCAAATTGGTTTTTTCTTTTTTTTTTTTTTTTTTGGTGATGTGATTCGAGTTGATTGTCTAAAATTTTTGCAATTTTGTTGATTTGTATGTGTGTTTTGTGTATGAACATGGAGGTGTTCTTGCAGAATTAGGGAGCAAGGAATGCTTAGGTGATTGAGGAAAGTGAGATTTTATACTTAATTGCTTGAATTTTGATGAGAAAACTAGTAATCAGATGTGGATTTTGATTAAAGTGAATCTTGTCTGCAGGTTATTTTCTTAAATCATATTTTTTTGTTTGTTTGAGTAAATTGGATATTTGGATGTGAATTGAGCATTGGATAGTGATCTAATATTGTCTTAAGTCGATATTCGTGTGTACATAGAATTGAGCATTGGATTTTTACCGTGTAGGGGATTATCAACAATAAATGTGAAAGGGAAAATTGAAGGTGACATCAAGGGCCTCTCTGAATTAAGATCCTTGTGAGTATGATTGTTCCTCATTTCGTACCAGCATTATGTTTGCAGCATATTATGAACTGAACAACGCACAACAAATTTGATGTCTAATTGTAAACATATGCATAAAACATATTTATTTTGCAATGTCAGTTTTTTTGTTTAGCTAAATCTTGATTAGGGATGGAATTCTATTTGTAACGAATCTGAAACGTTAACATTGGGATCTTTCATTCAACAAAGGTCTCATCGGTTCTCTTTCTCCATGATTAGGGGATCTTAGCAAGCTAAACATCCTGTAAGAACAATTTACTAAGCAATTTTTCATATCTGCATCTTTTGAACTTCATATATGCAACATGAGCTTTTATATCAGATAAGTATATGAGACTATTTTCATCGTTTAGGATCCTAGTTGGTTGCAGCTTTAGTTCTCAGGCATCTTTGCCCACTTTTTGCCCACTTGACAGACTTAGGGCTGCCTTTACTTTTGCTCTTCATTTGCTTATGGTATTTGTGTTTTATCGATATGAACAATCTTTTGTTTCGTACTATTCAGGACCATCTCTAGATGCTTTCTTGTACTTGTTTATTTTTTTGCTAAGAATCTGTTCTATATCAGTCCCTCACCAGAAGTTACATACTGTGGCCTATGTAAGAACAAAGACTCCTCTGAACATTATGCTCTGCTTGCTTATTTGCAAGGAGGGGGTTGAGTTTTTGGAGGCTGGGGTTCGTTCAACTCATTTCAAGTATACATGACTAGTGTGATGTCATTTAGAAATTTTAACCTATCAAAACATATATGGCTTTTTTGGTGTATATTGTATTTTTAAATTGCAGGAAGCAACACCACCATCTCTCTCATTTGTCTCGCAAACACACACATACACATGCACACATACAAAGTGTACATACAGACTAACAAATAGAAAGTTGGGTTGGGGGGTTGACAGATTAGGATATGTCTCTTAGTTTAGGTTTGACTCTTTTTAATCAATCGTGCTGCCTTGGATTCATTACACTTTTTAATCTTTGGTTAATGTTTGTTCAGTTTTCTTTACTTTTTTTCTTCTAGTTTCAAATGCAAGAAAGGATTAGTTTCTAATGTTATATTTTTATCGTTCAAAAAGTATATAGATGTCGCAGTTGATCACTTGTTGTCAGAGTGTGACCACTGCACCTCCCGCATTATCAACATTTATTTCTCCAGCCATGAGTGCTCAATTGATTGGGGAGACGGGTTCATGAGACGGGTGCCTTTTCTTCCAGATCGAACACAGCAGAGGTTGATGCATTGAAGGAGGAAGTGACAACCCTAAAGTGTTAGCTTGCGGTCTAGGGCAAGCATATGAAGGCCCAGGGCGAGAAGATGAGGGCATAAGTCGGGCACGTGAGAGACCTTGTACGAGCCATACAGATGTCCGGCCTCCAAATCTCACTACTAACACCTGATCTTGCTACATATTCGACCTCCGAACCACTTCGCCTTGCCGATACCTAGTAGCCTGATGTATCAAACCTAGAAGACTAGTAGTTTTTTCTTTTTTGTTCGGACATCTTTTATGTACATTTTCATATATTTTATAATTAAATACTTTTCCTTGGTTAATTAATTATTGTTTAGAATTTAATTACAATATTTATTAAAAAAATTAAAAAAATAATATTTTTGACCAAAACAAAAAAAAAAGGTTTGTGTGACGAAGAAGAAACCTATGTCGTGCAAAGTGGCTTAGGTGGCTTTGTGCGACGTAGGGATGTGCAACGTGCAAAGAGGCTTTGCGCGACGCATGTTTCTTCTTCGTTGCGCAAACCTTTCTGTCACTACCTTGGCGCGACGGTTAGCGCAAGACAAAGGTTTGTTGGGCTAATTTTTGCGTGACGTTTTTGACTTTGCGTGACGAAGGACCTGCGTCGCGCAAAGTGTTTTTTGTACTAGTGAATTGCTCCAGAAATGAGTTTTGAGTTAAAACTCATATTTGTCCCAAGAGTTGGAGCAAGTTGAGATAGATTTAGAACCTAAAATTTAAATTTAACTCTAAGGATTAGAGTAGGTCTTAGAGAAATGAGCGGACAATATGTTCTTATTAGGGTTCATGTTTGGACGGCGTACAAATTGGCTAGGGATTAAATTTACCGATGATAGTCTCATGTGATATGTTAGATTTGTTTTAAAAATACTAAATGAAGGAAAACAAGTGTGTAATAAAAAATAAAAATCAATGATTTTTCATGGAAACAAAAACAAATTGTGAATATGAAATGTGAGCACAGTTCATTTTTATTGACAAAAAAAACCACGGTTGTCATATGCATGGTCGTCACTTTTAAGATAAGATGTGCATGGTTGTCATATGGTTCACCTTTAAGATATGCATGGTCGTCACTGTTATACTCCATTAGCAGGCATGGAAGTTAGGGTTCCCCATTAGAATCGGTTCGAAATTACAGAGTATGTATGGTCCCTCAACTCTTTAAAAGCTCTTAGAAGATTTTTTTTAACTTTTCAACGTGGAACAATTCTTCATATCCTCGCATGTCCTCATGTTTTACAAATTTTTAAAATATAAGACAATTCGTGAATACCTTAAATCTTTATAACCTTTACAAACTTTCTTATGTGTGGCAAATGTTCAAATTTAACATCCAGCTCAATTCAGTAACGTGGATCATATATATGTGTGTTGGACTTTACATGTGGACAACTCTGTTATGATATCACAATAAAAGTTAAGGTTTCACTTCAAATTAATTGACAATACAGTGAGTAGTCGACTCTTTATAAGCCATTATAAGGTCTTTTAATTTTTCGATGTCACGTCACCAGTAGCTAGTGGGGATGGTTTATACGCAGCCTTCCTACATGTATATATAGAGAGCTAAGGCTGAAAGCCTTCTACCTACATAACATAATCAGAGAGAGATAAAAAGAAAGAGGGGGAGGGAGATGGAAGAAATACGAGCGATTGCTTTAGCATATTACAACAATTTCTCAAACAATGAAAAACATGACGTATATGCAACTTTTAAACAAATAGATACAAATGGTGACGGGACAATAACTATCGATGAGTACGAGGAGTTTTTCGGCATCCACGTCAGGCTCAGCTTCCAGGAGTTGGATACCAACGGAGATGGCAAGATAGATTTTGAGGAATTTATCACTCTTTACTATTTCGGCAACTTTGGGATGCTTCTCTGTGATGGCAAGGGATGTAAAGTCAAGTTCCTCAAGGGAGTTTATTTTACTTGCCTTGAGTGCTTCCATCTTAACAAAACCACCACTTTCGATCTCTGCACCTCATGCTACCGATACAGAAACTTCGTTCATGAACACAACACCTTTTTGGACAGCCACTTGTTACTGCGTCGCAAGGCTGCACATGTACAAGATGGGGTAACACTGATTTCTTTTTTATGTAATGATATATCTACTCTAAAGGGTAATAAAAATAAATTGGTTTCAAACTCAAAATATATGAGATTCGAACTTAAAATCTGTCACTTATTAGTGGAAAAAAAAAATATCATTAGACCATTGTACTAAGTCTCAGTTTTTATTTTTTTTTATTTTTGTGTCCAGTAAATCAGCTCTCTTTCATACTTATCACACGCCATGCAAGAATGCATATAGAGATGATAAATTGTTTTATTTATAGAGGCTATATCTATTTAATTTGTTGGAATTTCTAACAAAGTGGGTATTTCATGATGGTTACCATTGATTTTCATCACGGACATAACAAAGATGCGATTAATTGTTTTATAAAACATAGCTTTAGTCATAACTAGCTAAACAGTTTTCCGACATGGTTGAGTTGAGTATAACTAATTTTTGTAAGAATGATTCTTGAACGGAACCTGATAAATGGACATTTCTGAGTGTTTTGGATCGATCTTTTTTGAGTTGTGCTCACATGTTATCCCTTTCAGTTTGTATCAAAATTATAATTAACTCGTTCAGTCAACGTGAAACTTTTTATTAGCACTTCAAAAAGATCACCCTACACTCTCTTTTTACGTTGAAGAACTCTCATATATCTTTGGTAGAGATGTAGCCAGTTTGATGATAAAGTAAATGATATTTTTTGTTGGATAATAACAAGTATGCATGTTATGAGTGAGCAAGCAAAACAAGCGAGGCTGTTAATTTGTTCATATATATGCAGTCAAACTCTAGTCAGGACTATGGTCAAGCTGATGTATCTGGGGACGATGAAGTAAGTTTGCTTCCTCTTTATTGTGGTGATCTCCTTTTGCTATATATTAAGTGTTAATAGTGATACCACGAGGCCACAACTTTGACTACTTGAACTCTACAAGACATAAGGTTGGAGGATTTTGACCACCTGGATCAACAATGATCAGCCTGGCAGCCAAAGGTTTTGGTTGTTAATTAAAACGAGGGATTAATCCTTGCAGTTAAGAATAAGTATATGCATATATGAGTAATTATAATGAGTGAATCTATTTGTTCATGCAGCCAATCTATCTTCAGTCTTCTCAAGTCAAATGATCCGTGTCGAAAAGAGTAAGTTTCCTTCATATATATATATATGTGTATGTATGTATGTATGTATGTATGTATATTTGTGTGCACATATATATTAGAAACTATTATTGCCATTTCAAAAATTTAACTGTGCACTCTAAATTTTTTAATTACATTTAGAAAGAAAAATAATCTTATGAGAAACGAACGGTTAGATTTTTATTGTGTGGATAATGGATATCGAGCCTCTACATTTAGCATATGTGCATTAACTGTGTTTCGCAACATCCAAGCCATTCAGATAAATATAATGATTTAAAATATAACACATCAACAATAATAAGTTTTGTTTTTACTAGAAGAAAAATGATTTTCCATGTTAACTGTAAATTGTGGTTAGGGTTTGGGCGTCTTCGTCACGTTTTTGCATTGGTGTGTCTTCCTCAGTTTGGCGTGGTCTTTCTCACCTACAAATTAAGTTGATTTATTTGCTGATTCACGATCGTTTTGGCACTTAATATTTCAGGAAGTGGTGATGAAAGTATTTGAATCAGTGAATGCTGGGGTCAACCTTGGACAAGCTGTTGTCGGTGCTTCTAGCGCCTGTAGCATTCTGTGATTGATATAAGCTTGATTTTTCTATTGAAATAACAAAGTTGGTCTGGCCTTATTATATATCGTGGTGTTGTTGCTAGCTCGCATCCATTTGTTACAAGATCCACTTTTTCTTTTCTGGTGAAGATATGAAGAACTGCTTTCGTACGTGGTCATGTTTGACTTTTATTTGCGGCTCTAAATCGGATAATGTGTATTGTTACAGTTCTACGTGTTAGTGATGTTGAAGTTTAAATATTGATTTGAAGGTGCTTGATATTACTTACCTAAGAGATGGTGTGGTAAAAACTAGCACACAAATTAAACCCTATAATTTAGACGGATGTAGTATAAGTAAGTAGGGATCGTTTTAGGCCGGAAATTAGGAGGGATGCTAATCAACACAAATTAAACTTAAAAACTGAAAACTAAACTAGACTAATACAAAATAAGAATTGAGGGAGATTTTGGAATGAATTTTAACAAAAATAAAGTAAATTGCACAAACAAATTAGGTCTTGTACGAGATATACGTGAGAGGTTAGCTAGAGGATTGTTCCCCACACATGAAACATATGCATACAAATCGATTTCCAGTTATTATTTCTATAAACCATGAATGACAATGCCCCAAATTAATTGTGAACATCACTAATTAACTCTCAGATTTTCCTAAGTTCATTGAATTGGACTCAGCGACGCAATCAAATTATTCTTCTCAAGTTCCCTAACTATGAAAAGCATGATAGAGATACATCTCAAAGATCATTAAGTTCTGTGAAAATCATAAGTATTGACGAAGCATTCGTAACTATAAAAAGCATGATACTTCTGCCAAGAATTTACTTAACTCAATCATGACTAGTGACTTTTACTACTTGCAAATATAAGTTCATAACGACTAGGTGAAATTCCCTTATATTCTAGCATCAAATCCCTGCATGCAAACTAAGTATGCATCCTTAATAAGCATACAAGAATAAGTTCTCTATAAAACAAATAAGTCAATCTCATTCATGTTTTATGAAACGATAACTGGATGTAATCAAGTTATATAAAACATATGATCATGGCTTCGAATTCACCTCTAACTAAAAAGAAATTTAGTTACTCATGTTCATCATAATTGAAAAGCAATCTAAAAGAAACATTGAAACTAAACAAGGGTAGAAAGAACTCTAGAAATCTCCAATGGTTGAATGCAATATGCGGCACACTCCTTCTTATCTCGCCCTTGCAGGTTGCTGCACAAGCTTTTAATAAAACATGCAGCACAAGTCTCTCCCTGCTTGCTGTGGCAAGAATATATATATATATATATATATATATATAGATATATGGTAGGGCACTGCTGAATCCAAGGATAAAAAGAATTAGGATGTTTGAATTATCTTAGGACTCCTAGAATTAGATGGGAATTATTTAGAATGTGATAAGGATTCCTTTTGCAGCTGGAAATAATATGAGATAATGTTGGACAAGATTAGATAAGATAAGATAAGACTGGATAAGATGAGATAAGTTTGGATAAGGTTGGATAAGATTGTGTATTTCCTTGTCTTCCAAGCTTCAACTTTGATTCCTTCAGATCTTAGCACATGTTTAGCACATGTTAAACACCAAAAATGTCCAGCCCATATGCTCTCCACGCGTGCTATCCAATGCAAGTCCAAAACTGCTCCAAATTGCTCCATTTGGCCATTTATTGTCATCTTTACCAATTGGACCTATAATAATACGAAAATAACATAAATTACCAAAATAAATAGAAATTAACGAAGTAAATGCAAAGAAATAAGATCACAAACTCGCATAAATATGCTCCTATCAAATTCCCCCACACTTAGCTTTTGCTAGTCCCTGAGCAAAACAAAGAAAACAAAACAAAACCTAAACCTTCCAACAATTACCTCAAGGATTTCCAATGAAACATGACATGTTAAAAATCAGTACTCACACGGATTTTAGCCATCTTTACTCTTGAGTTTATACCCAACCTCAGTAATCATTCACTAGCTCACATTTGATTAATTAAAACAACATTTGAATGTAGTAACATGCCTTAGAGAAATTCACTTAATTCCTCACCAGATATACTCTCTATTCTCACACAGATTTTCTGACTACACTCCCTATACTAAGTTTATGTGAGAAGATTGATGTAAACATGTAGACTAGCACTCACATATGTTATAACAAAGAAGACACTTTCTGGAATTATTAATACAAATATGTATATGATCTCATGAACGGAATGCCACTACTTAGAAGCGAGAATCAGGGATTCCATATGCTCGTACCAATTTCAAACTCCACATATTGAATAACATAACAATTAAGATAGAAGTCTAAGGGTTGTAATGGGGCTAAGGTATTGGCTAACAAAGAAAGGTTACGGATAAACAAGGGTTCTTAAAGTGATGGTAAGCAAGGTAATGAAATCAACACCTAGAATTCAACTTTTGATTGCAGCACCCAACTTTAAACACAAATGGGAGATTCATACAACTTTAGGGTCAGATTCACATTTTTGGACCCTTCTTCGAAACATACACACTACTTCATTGAATTTAAAAGAAAAAATTCTTCCCCCACACTTGTTTTTCTGCAATTGTAGATCAAAAGGAATTCCCAACAAGTCATGCTCCACGATTCTTTAAGAACAAGAGTATGGATATTCCTATACTAGGCTAGGTAGGGATGATGTAGGCTAACAAAGAAAATTGGCTGAATAAGGCTCAATGGGGTTAAACCTACAATACATATGCAAGGGATAAGGCTTTTTGACTCTGGTGGTAACTAAATACCTTCATCTTGCTATTTGTTATGCAATCAATTTTATGCTTTGAATGAAACAGGCATGAGTTCTAGTATTTGGAACTAAAATGATGAAAAAGCATTCTAAGTAGCAACCAAGCAATGAGACCATGCAACGACTTTAGAAAACAAAAATATCACAGATTAATAACTCTCCAAAACAAAGAATAGGCTCAAGTCTCACAGGGTTGTAGCGTTAGTTTGAGTTTCTTCCTTCAAGCATGTTACAAAAACTGATTTTTTCTCTTTCTGATTACATGTGAATTCGTAAATGAAAACTATAACTAAGTATTAACCAAAGAGCATATCAAACTTCCAACCATGTTTGTAACTTTCTTTAAGACACAAACAAGCAACAAAAACGACTCTTTTTGGTATTTTCTCAAGCTTTTTCGATTTTTTTTTTCAAAATTTTTTTATGACACACAATTAACACTTTAAAACAGTGAATAACAATATTAGCAATGATAGGTGGTGAAATTCGAAAATATGTCATGAAAAGCAATCTGTTTATCTCCCCCCCCCAACACTTAAACCAAACATTGTCCTCAATGTTTCAAAAATAAACTTAAACAAGAAAGCAATAAAAGATAACTAGCAAACAAAGACAATCATGACAAAGTAAAAACAATAAGGAGAAGGGTAAAAGAGAGCAAATTTGGTTGTAGGAGCCGGAAATTCCAATGTCTCTTTGTTTGAATACATGGGTTGCCTTCCAAGAAGTGCTTGCTTTAACGTCTTCTAGCCGAATGATACCTCCATCTAAGCTTCACTAAGGCCAACAACATAGGTATATCCTCCACGACATGCTCCTCAAAATACTCATAGTAAGGAAGTAAGGCTTCAAACGGTGTCCATTCACTTTGAATTCATTCCCCGTCTTTAAACTTTGAATTTGGACTGCACCATAGAGAAAAACATTAGTAATAACAAAAGGACCAATCCATTTAGAATGCAACTTACCTGGAAACAATCGAAGGCAGGAGTTGAAAAGCAACACTTTCTGCCCAATAGAAAATGTTTTACTACAGATCATCTTATCATGGAAAGCCTTTGTTTTCTCCTTGTAAATATAAGCGTTCTCATAAGCCTCATTCCGAATTTCCTCAAGCTCATTCAATTGTAACTTCCTATGAAGGCCAGCAACATCAATATTCATGTTGTAAATCTTGATTGCCCAATGTGCACGGTGCTCTAATTCAACTGGAAGATGACATGGTTTCCCATAAATGAGCTGAAAAAGACATTCCATTTGGTGTTTTGTAGGCAGTACGATATGCCCACATTGCATCATTCAAATGCAAGCTCCAATCCTTTCGAGTTGGTCCAACTATCTTCTTCAAGATTTGCTTGATTTCTCAGTTAGAAACTTCGGCTTGCCCACTTGTTTGTGGATGATAAGGTGTCAAAACCTTATGTGTGACATTATATTTTTTTAGCAGTGCCTTTATGGTTCGATTACAAAAGTGAGAACCCCTATCACTTATAATTACTCTCGGCATTCTAAACCTGACAAATATGTTAGTTTTGACAAAATCTGCAACAACTTTGGAATCATTAATACAGGTGGCTTTTGCTTCCACCCATTTCGAAACATAATCTACGACAAGTAAAATATAATTGAAACCATGAGAGGGAGGAAAAAGACCCATAAAGTCAATGCCCCAAACATAAAAAATTCTCAACATAAAATATAGGAGTCTGCGGCATTTGATTTCTTGAACCTATATTGCCTGTTATTTGACAACGATCACAAGTCATGCAAAAAATTCTAGCATCCTTAAATATAGTAGGCCAATAAAATCCACATTCTAGAACTTTAAGTGCTGTTCGTTAGTACCAAAATGACCTCACAAGCATAAGTGTGACATAAAGTTAAAATTGAATTGAATTCAGAATCATGCACACACCTACGAATAATTTGATTAGGGTAATATTTCCACAAATAAAGGTCACCCCACAAATAAAATCATGCCTCTTTTTTAAGTTTGTCATGTTGGTGCCTATTTATGGTGTTTGGAACCTGTTTAGATACAATATAATTCATAATATCAACATACCATGGCTCACTTAACTTAATGACCAGCAACTGTTCATCTGGGAATGCCTCTGGAATAGGTCGAGGGTCTTCTTCATGTACCAAACTACTCAAATGGTCAGCTACTACATTGTCGCTTCCTTTTTTGTCTCAGATTTCCACGCCAAACTCTTGGAAAAGAAGCATCTAGCGAATAAGCCTTGGCTTGGCTTCTTTCTTCTAAGTAAGTACTTCAAAGCTGCGTGGTCAGAGTAAATTATCACTTTAGTTCTAAGTAAATAAGAACGAAACTTATCTAAAGCAAACATAACAACAAGGAGTTCTTTTTCAGTGGTGGAGTAATTCAATTGAGCATTATTCAAGGTCCGAGAAGCGTAGTAGATGATATGCGGCTTCTTGTCCTTTCTTTGTCCCAAAACAGCCCCTACAGCATAATCTGAAGCATCGCACATAAGCTCAAAAGGAAGACTCCAATCTGGTGGAACAATGATAGGTGCCGAAGTTAACATCTTTTTGAGGTGCTTGAATGCTTTCTCACATTCCTCATCATACACAAACGACACATCCTTTTGTAAAAGTCGGCACAAGGGTGTCGAAATCTTTGAGAAATCTTTGATAAAACGTTTATAGAATCCTGCATGTCCAAGGAAAGAACGAACCTCTCTTACCGAAGTGGGAGAGGGTAAGTAGCGTATAAGATCTATTTTAGATTTATCGACTTCAATTACTTTTTCTGAAACTATATGACCTAAAACTATGCCTTGTTTTACCATGAAGTGACATTTTTCCCAATTTAAAACAAGGTTTAGTTTCGATGCAGCGTTTCAATATCAAAGTGAGATTAGTTAGACAATCATCAAAAGAATCACCAAAGACACTAAAATCATCCATGAAAACTTCAATAATCTTCTCAACAAAATCTGAAAAGATATTTACCATGCATCTCTGAAAGGTGGTTGGTGCATTACATAAACCAAATGGTATTCGACAATAAGCAAAACTACTAAATGGACAAGTAAAAGTAGTATTTTCTTGATCATCTGGAGCTATAACAATATGATTATATTCGAATAACCATCAAGAAAGCAATAAAAAGAATGACCAGCTAACCTTTCAAGCATTTGATCAATGAATGGTAGAGGAAAATGGTATTTCTTATGTAGCGTTGAGCTTCCTATAATCAATACAAACACTCCAACCTGTTTGGATACGAGTGGGCACAAGTTCATTCTCTGCATTCTTTACCATAGTGACTCTAGATTTCTTTGGTACTACTTGAACCGGTGAAACCCAATGATTATCCGAAATTGGATAAATGACTCCACAATCAAGAAGCTTGATGATCTCCTTTTTCACAATTTCCATCATAGGAGGGTTGAGTGGCGTTAAGCCTCTCGAGTTGGTTTAGCCCATCCTTTAGAAGTATGAGATGCATGCAGGTTTTAGGACTTATTCCCTAATGTCGGCCAAAGTCTATCCAATGACTGTTTTGTACTCTTTCAACACCTTAATCAGTTTTTCCTCCTCTAATGCCATAAGTGTTGAAGAGACTATGACTGGCAAAGTCTCTTTGTCTCCCAAGAAAACATACTTCAAATGATTCGGTAATGGTTTAAGCTTAAGATAGGGTACCTGATGAAGGAAGATTTGTGAAAACAAGTTCATTTGAGCAACATCAACAACATGCAATTAACAATTAAAAGGCGGAATCATGTTTATATGCACTCAAAAACAAAACTTAACCCATGAACTTCAAAGCCTAGTAGATAGGTGAACCAAGACTCAACTCAAAACAAAGTGAGTTGAGAAATCAATACCTTTGTAGATTCCTCTTTGCATAAGCAAAGGCTAATCACCCAAAGAGAGGGCCTTCATTCCTTGCATCTTAGATCCATGGATTTGGATGGATGAAAAGGTTTCTCCAAGTTCCCAAAATTGAAAACCTCTAAGTCTCCACACCAAGGCATATTGTAGAAGAAATGAGTGACCTTGGAGGAGTTTGATTGCTAGATGATCCCTCCAAGGTGGCTGAAATTTTAGAGAGAAAGGAGAGCTTGTGTTCTCATCCTTTCCCCAAAAACAACCCTTAATGAATTTTGGCTATAAAGTCATACTTATTCCTTAATTCATTTGAGTGGCAAACTTGTAAATAAGTCCAAAACCACTCATTCTTTAACATGGGATTTATTGGGCTATTTGGGCCTTTGTGAATCATTATTCATTAAGTTGTCACACAACTTAAGTCAATGGACTTGACGTTCGAAGCCCATTGGGCCTTAAGGTCCAAAACTATCCCGAGGTCTTTTAACGAACTTATTCGTTTGATTAATAATCATATTAATTAATCATTGCCATAAATAATTAAACCATTTAATTATTCTTACTCATCTCCGTTGAATCTTCAATCTCTACCTTACACGGTGTACGATCCATTAGGTTCCTTTTAGCGAGGCAGTGGGCGATTCAAACTCTTTCAAATCGATTGTGAATTGAAACTTACTTTCAATTCTCCCGTTAGTGATAATACACTTTTAGGGCTTCCGCAAACCATGGTTGACGCCTAGCAGCATGTCATGGTTACCCAAGCTAATCAGAAGAGGTGGAGAACCTATTCAGTTTTAGGATTACAAATGCAATACGGTCTTTCTCTAATACAATACTCTTGACCACATTGTTTGGTTTGATAGTTTATTCATGTCTACTATCCAATGTGAGTCTTGTGCTTATATGATTACCTTGAATGTGATTTGGAACACATTCCTAAATCTCATTCATACTTTGGCCAAAGATTCTTAATCATATCATAGAGTATTATCCCTCAAACAGTTTGAAGGTTAGAGATCCCTTGTTGCGCATTCACTTGCCTCCATGGCTAAGTGGCTTAACCCCAACGATGCCGTGGACACCCTCCTGATGGAGTGACTTTGACATAATCAAAGATTAAGGACCTAACCACAAGACAACTGTGATGCCTCAGGTCAAAAGACTAATTTGCATTATCCCAACCATGAGTTCTCATGTGACATGAATATGAGAACTCTTCGTTGATCGTGTTCAGTGAACTCATTCTCTATTGAGCACCTACGTACTTGTCTTGATGTCACACACACCAATGACTCGAGACTAGTCACTCTCCCTGAGAGAAGACATAGCACGTACTGATCTTAACGGACTGTCAATGCCCAATTGACAATCCTATGATCAGGAACGTTTAGGATGTGTCAACGAAAGAATGGTCTCATGAATCTAACTTCTTTAGATCGCATTCTTCCATTCACATATTCCTTGGACTTATCGTTTAAGCATATAACATTTATATGAGACGGCTCAAACAATAATCTTTGCCCTTTACATTAAACTAGATTAGTTTAACATGTGAAATGTCCATAAAGTATCATCATATGATTGGTTTTAGGGCACATTTCCAACACCTGAATCACTGAAGGTAACAACTTATTAGTAGAAATGAGAATTGGAATTAGGATTGGAGGCTTACCAATGTGTTGTGGCAAAGACTCAAGGGAAGCCACCATCTCAACAATTTCTGCATGATTAGGTTCGATCACATTGGTTTTGAGTCCAATTCCTTCGGCAATGGTTGTTTCAAGGGCATCCCTATTTAAGAATTCGAGATATTCCTGTGCCAAAGAATCAACTACATCACTAGAAAAACAAGAATGATCATCAATAGGATACCTTATAGCTTCAGAAATATTAAAGTCAATGACATTGCCATCAAATTCCATTGTTAGTGTCCTCTTAAACACATCTATCTTGGTTCGGGCTGTTTTCATGAAATGTCTTCCAAGTAAGATTGGCAATGGCGTAGAATGGGCCGAATCTTCCATCTTAAGTACATAAAAATCTGTTGGAAAAATCAAGTGGTTAACCTGCACCGAAACATCTTCTAAAACTCATTTCGGATATGCATTAGAACGATTAACTAATTGAATAATAACACCATCATTTTTAAGCTCTCCTGGATTCATAGATGCATAGATAGAGTAAGGCATGACATTAATGGAAGCACCTAAATTTAGCATAACATGTTCAAACTTAGTATTGCCAATAACACAAGGGATTGTGAAACTACTTGAATCTTTTCATTTAGGTGGTAATTTTCCTTGCAAACTGCAGAAACATTTTCACTTACCCGTACCACTTCCTTGTTCGAGATCCGTCTTCTTGTTGTACAAAGCTCTTTCAAAAATTTAGCATACTTTGAAACTTGCTTTATTGCATCAAGAAGTGGGATATTGACTTGTACCTTCCTGAAGGTTTCTAAGATGTCTTTTTCATTCTTTTCTTTCTTTGATTGCATAAACCTACGAGGAAAACACATTTGGTGGAATAGGGTTAGAAGGAGTTGAATTCGAACCAACCTTAGCTAATTGGGGTGGTGTAGGAGCCTTAGAAGGCTACGGCAAGGATTGTTCTTCCTTTTCCGTGGCCTTATCCAACTCTTCTTCTTCGAGCAGTAGCTATTCGTCCTCTTTGTGGCTTTGTTTGGACGTTTTTGGATTGGTTCCAATCTCTTTGCCATTTCTCAAGGTAATAGCCTTAGCAGTTTCAAAACCTCAATTTGGATTTGCCATGGTTGAACTAGGAAGCTTGCCTTGTTCTCTAAATTGTCCCATGAATTCTGCCATCTGCCCCATTTGATTCTTCATTTCGCCCATCTCTTTGGCTTGATTTTGTAAACCTTGAGTCAAAAAAGTTAGTGCTTGAAGAATTTTATAATTATCCATTGACGAACCTGAATTTGGTTGGGAAGGTTGTGGGGGCGGCTATAGTGGTGCAAATGGCCTTTGATAGAGCCTAGGAGGTGGTTGTCTATATCTGCCTTGCTGTTGAGTTTGTTGAGATTCCCTCCACTTCATATTTGGATGATCTTTCCAACCCGGATTGTAGGTGTTGGAAAATGGGTTATTCCTTGGTTGATTTTGGCCTTGATAACCTATGGCATTGGCACTTTCCCATCCCCCATTCTCGATTAATTGAGGACATTGATCAGTAGGGTGTCCTTGCATAGAGCATATGCCACATGCAGCTACACTTTGCACTTTGGATCTTTCGACAACCTGTGATATAAGAGTAGAGAGATTAGCCATGTGAGATTGAAGTTCTGAAATAGCACTTACCTCATTAACTTGATTCTGCCGTGTAGGTTCTATTTGTCCAACTCCTTCGTATTGTTGTGCATTCAAGGCTCGATTTGCTATTAAAATCTTTGTAGCAACTGGTGTTTTGTCGACTAAAGCACCTCTTGCTGAAGCATCAAGCATTTGTATCTCAAGTGGAAGTAATCCTTCATAGAAATATTGAATTAAAAGCTCTTCTTTCATTTGATGTTGTGGACAAGATGCAACTAAAGTCTTGAAACGCTCATAATACGTTGGAAATGATTCTCCTGGGCCTTGTTGAATTCCACTAATTCTCTTCCTCAAAAGAATGACTCTTGAAGTTGGAAAGAATTTCTCTAAGAATGCTCTCTTCATGCTTTCCCATGCTCTCTTCATGCTTTCCCAAGAAGTGACGGCTCCATGTGCTAATTCAAAGAGCCAATCTTTAGCCTTTTCCAAAAGAGAGAATGGAAAGGCTTTCATCTTCAAAATATTCCCATCCACATTGATTGGTGTCATGCTCGAACATACTACTTCAAATTCCTTAAGATGCTTATTTGGATCTTCCATGGATAGCCTATGGTACTTAGAAATGTAATGCAACAAACTAGACTTCAATTTAAACTCATTAGTTTTGCCTTGAACTGCCGCAGGGTATTGAATGCAAAGAGGAACGACATTGTCCAATCCCGAGGCTAAAAGTTCCTTGATTGTTCGATTGTCAATAGCTATGTCTTGTTCCTCTTCCAATTCTGTTTCAATTTAAACTTCAAATTCGGATTCAGAACTAGAACTAGGTGGATTGAATTATGGCTGCTTCCTCTTCTTTCTCAAAGTTCGTTCAAAATCGTCGTCAAATTCCAATATTTGCCCACGGACAGGTTGAGAACTTCGAGTCATAAACTAGTACCTAAAACAAAGAAAACAAAACAAAACAAAATAAAAAACACAAGAAAAGACACAAACAGAAACAAA
Source organism: Pyrus communis (assembly GCF_963583255.1). NCBI lineage: Eukaryota > Viridiplantae > Streptophyta > Magnoliopsida > Rosales > Rosaceae > Pyrus > Pyrus communis. The sequence goes on from NC_084806.1 coordinate 15,974,835, forward strand.
GGGGAAGATTAGCAATTTTGCTAATCTCTGGCAACGGTGCCAAAATTTGATGTGGTAAAAACTAGCACACAAATTAAACCCTATAATTTAGATGAATGTAGTATGAGCAAGTAGGGATCATTCTAGGCGGGGGATTAGGAGGGATGCTAATCAACACAAATTAAACTTAAAAACTGAAAACTAAACTAGACTAACACAAAATAAGAATTGAGGGGGATTTTTGGACGAATTTTAACAAAAATAAAGTAAATTGCAGCAAACGAATTAGGTCTTGTATGAGATATAGGTGAGAGGCTAGCTAGAGGATTGTTCTCCACACATGAAACATATGCATACAAATCGATTTCCAGTTATTATTTCTATAAACCATGAATGACAATGCCCCAAATTAATTGTGAATAGCACTAATTAACTCTCAGATTTTCCTAAGTTCATTGAATTGGACTCAGTGATGCAATCAAATTATTCTTCTCAAGTTCCCTAACTATGAAAAGCATGATAGAGATACATCTCAAAGATCATTAAGTTCTGTGAAAATCATAAGCATTGACGAAGCATTCATAACTATGAAAAGCATGATACTCTTGCCAAGAATTTACTTAACTCAATCATGACTAGTGACTTTTATTACTTGCAAATATAAGCTCATAATGATTAGGTGAAATTCCCTTATATTCTAGCGTCAAATCCCTGCATGCAAACTAAGTATGCATCCTTAATAAGCATACAAGAATAAGTTCTCTATAAAACAGATATGTAAATCGCATTCATGTTTTATGAAACAATAATTGGATATAATTAATTTACATAAAACATATGATCATGGCTTTGAATTCATCTCTAGCTAAAAAGAAATTTAGTTACTCATGTTCATCATAATTGAAAAGCAATCTAAAATAAACATTGAAACTAAACAAGGGTAGAAAGAACTCTAGAATTCTCCAATGGTTGAATGCAATATGCGGCACACTCCTTCTTCTCTCGCCCTTGCAGGTTGCTGCACAAGCTTTTAATAAAACATGCACACTCCTACTGTTGCGGCACACTCCTACTTGATGTGGCAAGAATATATATATATATATATATATATATATATATATATATATATATATATATATATATATATATATATATAGGGTAGGGCACGACTAAATCCAAGGAGAAAAAGAATTAGGGTGTTTGAATTATCTTAGGACTCCTAGAATCATATGGGAATTATTTAGAATGTGATAAGGATTCCCTTTGCAGCTGGAAATAAGATGAGATAATGTTGAATAAGATTAGATAAGATTAGATAAGATTAGATAAGATAAGATAAGTTTGGATAAGGTTGGATAAAATTGTGCATTTCCTTGTCTTCCAAGCTTCAACTTTGATTCCTCCAGATCTTAGCACATGTTCAGCACATGTTAAACACCAAAAATGTCCAACCCATATGCTCTCCACGCGTGCTATCCAATTCAAGTCCAAAACTGCTCCAAATTGCTCCATTTGGCCATTTATTGTCATCTTTACCAATTGGATCTATAATAATACGAAAATAACATAAATTACCAAAATAAATAGAAATTAACGAAGTAAATGCAAAGAAATAAGATAACAAAGTTGCATAAATATGCTCCTATCAAGAGATCTTATTGTGTTTGAGATTTTTTTTATTTTTTTTTGTAGTTTAGGACTTCTTTTTTTTTCGATTTTTTGAAAACTATTTCACACTTCCATGAAATATTTTTGTCTATTAAAATAGTTGTTGAGCTCGTTTGAAAGTTCATTTAAAATGATTGAAAACGTTTTTGACAAAAGCATTTGAAGTACTTCTTACAAGAAACATAAGTTATGTGCTTCTTGCAGGAAGCACTTTAAGTGCTTTGCTACAATTCACTTGCTTCACCCTTCTATATTATCATACCTCATTTTATTTCATTTCTTCACACTTTATAAACTCCTAATTTGTTGTAATCTTTAATATCTAAGATGTTGTAGTTTTAATATTTAAGTTATTGTAGCTTTAATATTTAAGATGTTGTATTTCAATTAAGTTGTAATTCAATTAAATTGTGATATTTGAATTAATGTCTAAGTTGTTAACATACAAGAAATTAAAATATTTAATAACATGAAACTTAAACAACATTTAGCGACACGTGTCACTCGAAATCATATCTAAAAAATTATTGAGATTATATAAAGATAAGAAATCCGGAAGCTTATTCATTTAGCGACAAGTGACACTCAAAATATGTCTAGAAACCTTATTTTAATATGGTAGTTTAATTCAACTAACAACTAAAATTAAAGAACAAACTTAAAATAATAAATTATTAAGGGGGTAAAAAACAGTCCATTCGGTTGGAGATGGTATATAAATATGGTCTGATACTATTTATTAAAAAATAATTTCTTTCAGAACTATAATCTGGAGGGGAGCTAAACATAGCCCATTCAATTGAAGATGGTCTAAACTTGTCTTTTAAGGCTCAACTTTTATTTATGGCCTAATCAACCCATCTAAGGTGCAAAACCCATCTATATCTTCTTCTTCTTCACTTGACTATGGCTGCAGAAAGCACTATGCATGTCTCGTTCATCATCATCTAAGACCATCTCCAACCGATAGGTCAAGAGGGTCGAAAATAGCCTGAAAACCGTCTCCAACTAAGGGTTAGGCCAAAGGGCTCGTGGGCCCCACTGGACAAAAAGGGCCAACGGGCCAACCGACTGGCTCAATCTAGCTAGCCAGCCTCGGGCCAGGTTGGATTTTTCATTATTAATACATCTTCTGTCGGATATATCAGCCCGTAATGTCCTCCTTTTTTTTTTTTTTTTTTGGGCCAAATTTTTTTTATTTTTTTTTTAAATTCCCTTTTTTTTTTTTCCCTATAAATACCTAAGTCATTTCTACACCATTTTCCACCCTTTTTAAATTTAAGAATAAATTTAAGTTGTTGTAGTTCTTAAATTTAAATAATAAATTATGTTTGGCCCTTTAGCCCTCAGTTGGAGATGATTTTTTGTGACAGGGCTAAAAAGAGCCCTATGACCCTTTGACCCTCGATTGGAGATGGAGGCAAATATGATCTTGTATTGTTCATTAAAATATTAATATATTAAAGGACCAGAGGGCTAAAACGAGCCATCTAGCCCTCGTTCGGTTGGAGATGGCCTAAGAACAACTCCACTGTTGCAAAGGCCTCCTGGGCTATTCACTATTTAATCCACCAGTGAACAATAACCATCCTTAATGAACAGTAATTGTCTTTTGCATCTCCACCCCTACACTGAATAGCCCTGACAATATGCAATAAAATATTAGTATTTTTTAATTTATAAAATAATACAAAATAATTTAATTTGTAATTTCGGATAAGATTTTTAATCGTTCTCATTGTACCACGTGTCATTATCCGAAAAGACAATTATTGGTAATGGATTTTGATAAGATTTTTATCCAATGTTGTCGTGCGACGTGTCGTTACCTTTTTAGAATCGTTGAGGATAGATTTCCGATAAGATTTTTAACCAATCACGTCGTGTCACGTGTCACAATTTGTTTACAATCTTTGAGGATAAATTTCAATCAGATTTTTAACAAATAAAGGCATGCCACGTGGCATTATCTACAACCTAATCCTTTATGAATCCTCTATATAACCCACCATCCATCCTCAGAAATCTCACACCAATTTTCTTAAGATCTCTATCATTATTCATAGTTTATGTTTCCTTCTTCACCAAAATCAAAATCTGTATCATTATTCATAGTTTCTGCTTCCTTCTTACAATGTCTTCTTCTTCAAGGACGATGTGGGAAATCGATCAGCAAGAGGAAGAATTGTTTAACCAATTAGAAGGAATGCTTAATCTCCAGGTGGCCCAAAATGAGATGGAAGATGATGATGAGCGTAGAAGGAGAGATGACGAAGCAAGAATGGCCAGAGCCTCACATTCCTATCGAGTCATCCAAGATGTAGCTCAGATCTGCAGGCCCAGCCGTTCCGCAAACCTTGATAGAAGCAGGCAACGACTCTAGTACGAAACTCTTGGACGATTATTTTGTCCATAATAGTGCATTCCCTGATGCGTACTTTAGACGTCGTTATAGAATAGAATGACATTTGTTCAACAAAATCATAATTGCTGTTTGCAATCATGATTCTTACTTTGTGCAAAAGAAAGATGCTTTTGGTGTTATGGATCTCCTTCCTGAGCAAAAAATTACTACTGCCTTGCAAATGCTTGCATATGAAGCATCTGCAGACCAAGTGGATGAGATAGCGAGGATGGAGAAATCAACCATTTTTGAGTCCCTGATGAGGTTTTGCGGAGCAATCGAATTTATCTATACAGCAGAGTACCTCCGGAGACCTATTGAGATGGACTTGTAAAGGCTTCTGAAGAACGGCGAGATGCAAGGTTTTCCTAGGATGATTGGAAGCATTGACTGTATGCACTGGACTTGGAAAAACTGTCCAAGTCCATGACAAGACGCTTATGGGGATAGAAAAGGAGCAAAAAGTATCATTTTGGAGGCGGTAGCATCTTTTGATACATGAATTTGGCACACCTTTTTCAGGGTTCCGGGAGCTCAAAATGACCTCAATGTGAGAGAAGAAATAATTGTGATCAAAGTTGGTAGTGTAAATTTGGGTATAGTACAAACAAATAAATAATATATTGTTACCTGATCCGCTAAATTTTCCTCACTTCGAAGATTACTACTAGCTTATGCTAAGGCGTCTCTCCACGTACTAAACGATTGGCTAAGTAATTTCCAATGACTGGACATCGATTCTTTGGTTCTTTTCCCACCAATTTTCTCAAGATAATTGGTATGAATAAGACTCCACATTTCTCACAACTGCATCTCATTACCCGTAATCGGATCATGAGTAACTTCAACCCAGCTAGTACATAACGCAACATCTTCAAAAAGTGTTCAATTCGTACCTACATCATTAGTCATTTTGTTGGAAAAAATTTGGATTGAAACTTTGAGAGAAAGATAGGAATGTGGTTGGAAGTAGTTGAGAAAATATGAAAATGTTGTGTAAGGTAGAAATAATGAGAAGGTATTTATAGAAAAGTAAAATTATTTTTTCGGATTTTTATTAATTTTCTACATTTTTTAAAATTTTTTATTCACATAATTAGTCTCTGCCATTGGATTAAAAAAAAATTTGAATGGCAACACTCTAGATTGTCCCATGTGGCACAACGGTAACATTTTAGAATTTTAAATTGTTTTTTTTTTAATTTATAAAGCCGAATAGCGTAGACCGTTGATCTCATATCCAATGGCTGAAATTAAATAAGGTTTTTTAAATTTATTTACAGTTGGCAATCCAATGGTCCATAAAATATAGCTGTTGAAATCTAACGGATGTGGGGAAGCCATGTGGCCTCCCTAACAGTAACATCTCAGAAAAGTGCCGCGGGCCCCAACTTTGAATTTGTGTCGGACAACGAGCACCCACGTGCGCTTGAAGCGCACGCGCCTAACGCAAAAAATATATAAAACTTGGCTGATGTTGCCCAAATGTCAACCTTGCATCACGTTGCCTTTAGACGCTCGGGCTGGCAACTCTTGCAGGGCCTCTCCCTTAGACCCGCTCGGGCTCCACCCCAGCACAAGCTGGACCTCCCCACTCGGGCTCTCTGGCCCTATTTGAGAGCCAGTCCATCGGGCAATAGCCCACGGTGGAACTGCTCTAAGGATCTAGACTATATACCCCTCTTACTCGATCCAAAACCACGCGGTCTCTCTCTCTCTCTCATCCCAACCCCACTTCATTGGCAAAACTACGGTGACCCGGCACGCGAACGCGGGCGACAAGATCCGTACTCCAACATATTGCTTCTGGTCTGGTCTGTAATTTAAGGAATTAAATTTGGAACCTGGGGCACGATTTGGGTTTTTGTTTGTCTATAATTTCCGAGTGGGAACTTGGGTTGGTTTCCTCAGGAAAGTTGTGATTTTTTTGGGGAAAATTGGTAGGAAATACGGGTGTAGTTGGGTGGTGTCAGAACAAAGAGAGGAAGTGTTGCCGCCGGCGGAGCAGACGGGAAGAGGTGTGTGAGGGAGCTTAACCTTCAATCTTCCCATGTTGATTTTTCCAGGTAATTGAAGGTCGCCAACCTTCGATCTGAAGGACGACAACGAGAAAGGGAGAAAGGGGAAGCGAGGACTGGCTTTGGAGGTTGGGGAGTCATCGGTGGGTGGCTGGGGTTGGTGTTTCGTAGATAGGAATTGGGGAGGGGTCGTATTCATCTTTCACCGTTTCTAACTCCCTTCGCCCCTGTTCTCATACCACAATGGCCGCCATGGAAGGCGTTCTCCAGAACCAACCTCCTCAGCCCCAACAACCGCCGCAACCCATGGCGGTGGAGAGACTAAACGACGCCGTGCAGCAGCAGCTGAATCTCGAGGCCGTCAAGACCCGAGCCATCAGCCTCTTCAAAGCCATCTCCCGCATTCTCGAAGACCTCAACGCCTACGCTTACGCCAACACCACGCCCAAATGGCAAGACATCCTGAGCCAGTACTCCATGGTCAACCTCGAGCTCTTCAATATCGTCGACGAAATCAAAAAGGTCTCCAAGGCCTTCGTGGTGCACCCCAAGAACGTCAACGCCGAAAACGCCACGGTGTTGCCAGTGATGCTGTCGTCAAAGCTGTTGCCGGAGATGGAGGTTGAAGACAATGGAAAGAGGGAGCAATTGCTTCATGGGTTGCAGAACCTCCCACTTTCTTCCCAAATTGACAAGCTTAAGGTAATTTAGGGTTTAATTTGGCATCTGGGTTTTTGCTGTTTTGGTGTATGATATTCAAATTTAAAAGTTTCAGTTTGTTGTATGCAGGCGAGGATTGATATGATTGGAGCTGCTTGTGAAAGTGCAGAGAAAGTGTTGGCTGATACACGAAAAGCTTACTGTTTTGGAACCCGTCAAGGCATTCCGATTGTTCCTACTCTGGACAAGGCGCAGGCTGCCAAAATTCAAGAGCAAGAGAATCTTCTCCGAACTGCAGTTAACTTTGGCGAAGGTAACTTTATATCAAAAAGTTTTCAGCTTTTCTATGGTGCATTGTCGTCAATGACTTGCTTGATCGAATTTGGTTGACGTTTAATTCGTATGCTCTACTATTCTTGGTCAGCTTTGAGTTCTGTCTTCGTATTTGGATTTGGTTCTTTGTTTCACCTTCTAATACTGTCTCTAAATGTTTATGATTTTAGACGTCCCGCTTCTCCTTAAACTTGTCATTCAAAGTGTATATGCTTGTATATGATTTTTGTAGATGGGTTTGTATATTTATGCAGGTTTACGGTTACCTGGAGATCAAAGACAGAATGCACCTACACTTCCAATGCATCTGGTAGATGTACTCAGTGTAGGTGATGGAGTGCAAACTTTCCCTGAAGCATCGGGTAATAATCAGCTACGTTTTCTTCAATTATGAATCCTGATTTAACCAAGTTTATATAGTTGGTTATATCCACGACCTTTGACTTTACCTTAAACATTTTCAGGGATGTACTCAAAGAATACCCCTGTATCATCAAGTAACTTGGCTGGTCAGAGCCCTCTAATGCAGGTTAGATGATAGTCCTCTTAAGGGGCAACTTTGTCTGTTTTAATTCTTCTTTCATGCTTGCAAATTTGTGAGGCAATCTGCTGACCAAGTTATGCTAAATGTTATTTCATTTTGTGCATGGTCTTCATCTTTGAAAGTATTATTTTCATCTTCATCTCCCTCTCTCTGTGTCTCTTGCTCTCATATTTTGCAGAAAGTACAAGTTCACGGATCTCTTTTTCTTTCCTCACGTTTTCTCACACCATTCATTCTGGCCATATTTTCGGCATTTATCTCCATCTTTTTTTCACATCACTAGGGAGTTGGGAGACTACCACCTCAAAAGTCTCCACTGCTTAGTGCAATACTTTCCACAATGGCCCTTTCCATCTCATTGGGACCCCTTGCTTCGTTTGTCATTGTTAGGTCAAATATATGGTTTTTATGTTCCCTAATGCTCTAGTTATGTTATATTCAATTTGATTTTTTTTATTTTTTTTAACCAAGCGAAAATGAGCTTGATGTTTGAGCATTGAGGATCCTTCTCCTGTTGATCTTGAGACATTGATTGGTGATCAGGCTGGCTAGTCTACTTGTTTTGGTATCCTCGCCAGCATGGTTCCGTCATCTAATCTTTTATATTCATTGTCCAGGATTGTCTTCAATAATCATAGTTTTACTTTATAACTGGGTTGAGTTAAGCCCACTTCAATTCAAACCCAATTAGTGGTTAAATTAGGTTTGATTTTTAATTGGACCTGCAACTGAACTTTGTTCAACCTTAGCCAAAACAAGGTGATGTTAAATCTCCTTAGGGCATCTCCAATGGAGAGCTAAAGGGCTCAATATAGCCCACTTCTAACAAAAACCCATCTCCAATGGTGGGCTAAACGGAATCTTGAAAAAAGATTCCCGAGCTAATGGGCTGCTGGGCAAGTCAAATATAGCCCAGTTGAAGGCCCAGGGCAATACTGTTGAAGGGGCCCACCACGTGCAAAAGGTATCAGGGATGCTGGGTGGTTGTGATCTGGTGTGGCGCAGTGCACCAGATATCACACACCCACATGAAACAATCCCCAAGATGTGTGTCATTGAAATCCATTGGGTCAGAGAGATGATGGCTGGTCTGGTGTGGTTGTGGTTCAATTTGGGTAGGGTGGCTGCTGGGGTTTGAAGAGAGAAGGCTGAAGAGACAAACAGGTTAGGATGAGGATGAAGAATATGGGAGAAACAAAATGACTTTTTTCTAATTACTAATTAATTAGTTTAAAGTCAGGCTTTTTAGCCAAAATGGTTCCTGAGATTTGCATAACTCCTCACTTTGGTCCTTGAGATTTGAAATCGATAGAATTGGTCCCTGAGTTTGTCCACACTCCACACTCAATCATTTTGATCCTTCCATGAAAAATCTCCATAAAATAAGGATAAAATGATAAAAATACCCTCAATTTTTGTCAAATCATTTTGGCCTATTGTTTATTATATTGAGGGTAATTTTGTTATTTTGATCCTTATTTGACATAGTTTTTCACCGAGGGACCAAAATGATTGATGGTGGACAATCTTAGGGACCACTTCTATTGATTTCAAATCTCAGGGACCACTTCTATGGATTTCAAATCTCAGGGACCAAAGTGAGGAGTTAGGGAAATCTCATGGACCATTTTGGCTAAAAAGCCTTAAAGTTATTCATGTATATTTTTTTTTTGGTTGGAAGTTGGAACATGTATAAATAGAAGTTTTATATATTGTTTTTTCAATAAATAGAAGTTTAATTAATTTAAACATACATAGTAGTTGATGGGTGAGTAATGTACCATAATATTTCTCAATATGCTAACAAGTAATAATATGTTGAGAAGAATAAAATATAGCCCCTGCAACATGGGGGATGGAACTATTCATTTAAAAACTATATTTTTGGTGTGCTATATTTAGGAATGGGGGCTAAATCTGGGACAACCATTGGAGATGGCCTTAGTGTGAACTTGAGCTTGATATATAATGATAAGGTCTCTTCTTCTGTGACAGTTTAAATAATTCAACTATACTATGCTCTGGTCTTCTTACTCTACAATGTCAAAAGCAGGTTTCTGGATCACAAATTATGGGAAGGCCAGCTGCATCTCCTGGTGGTGCAAGTGTTTCAAACTTTGATAACACAACTACATCTCCGCTGCCATATGCCAACTCACCAAGGTCTGGTACAACTATGATGAATACCCCATCTCCTCAACAACAAAGCCAGCAACAGAAGCAACAACAACAGCAGCCACAGCAGCAGAAGTTGATGCAATTACCTCAGCATCAGCAACTCCTGGCTCAGCAACAATTTAGGCACAATGCAATGCAAGGAATAGGACAAGTAAGGTTTTAAGGCAAAATTATTTGTACCATACTGCAGTTTTGGAACCTTTTCTGTATCATCCATGTTATTAATGTCTTGATGTGGTTCTTTTATTTTCTTTTGCTACATAATTTCTTGACGAATTATCCAAAAAAAAAGAAGATAGTTTCTTGACCTGTCATCTAGAGAATGTAACTTTTGACTATAACATATGTTTTGTAGAATCAGAAGTTTCAGTCGGTAACTTTGTTGCTAGCTCCTTTTATCCCTTTTTTCTTTCTTCCAGAGCCTGGTTGCATATCTCTATTCTGTGTATAACGAACCCTGATTATTATTTACTCCTTTCTTTTTTATCATCCTTTAGGAGATCTCTTGTGTTTTTCTAAGGTTCTAGATGCTCTATTCATTGAAGTTTTCACATTCCAGGGGTGGTTATGTACTTTAAGATATTATTAAGACATCTGTGATTCTGTTTACTAACTTTACTTGGGATGTCCTTTTGTTTTATAAAGTGGAAGAATTGTTAATTAGCACCTAGACATCCTGACAAATTACAAGCCTTTTGCATATGTGCCTATAAGCTGGGCATTCATTATCCAATTATTAGAGTTGGATAAGAGTTTGTCACCTCCAAAAGGATGGTTAGAGAAACATGGGGAGTGAGCAGCTGCTTTCCCCTTGTACTATGTTCGATGGTTTGTAGCCATGAGGAGCTTACCTTCCTATCAGAGATGACGGGAAAAACTATTGTTCTAATTTTAGGTCTAGGATTGCAGTGGGCTTGCTATACTCTCTCTCACATGATATTAGCTAAAACATGTCTTTGGATTGACGTCACTTGTCTTCCTTTTAATATTTCTATTTAACCAACTGGTAAGCATTTGCATGAACTTATCAACAATGAAAAAGAACAATTATTTGTCTGCAACTCCCCTCACGTCCCCCTCTTTTATGGGTTTCTTAACTAATACATTTTATTTCATTTTTTCTCTAGTTACATGGACAGCATCAAGTGCAATTCTCTCAGCCACTGGGGCACCAGCAATTTCAAGGTCGGCAGTTGCCCTCTGGACATGTACAACATGGCATTGGTCAGAACCAACTTAACCCGGGAAGCCAATTGAATCGCCATCTTAGCCAGTTTTCTGGCACTGCTAATAGTGCATTGTTTAATGCTGCTCAAACGACACCAAGTCAAATGGTTGGATTATATACCTGTTCGTCGTCATTTTATTTCATTAAATGTTTTTCTTTTATATTTGCCAAATGGAACTGCTTTTTCTAATGCAACATGGTGGGGAAATTTTTACCTAGTGATTAGAGAGAAGAAAAAGAGTGGGAAAGTTCTTGTCAATGGACAATTACTATTTTATAATTTCATTATTTCTCTTGATGCTAACGCAGCTTTGATTTGATACATTTTTTGGAGGAAATTATGTGTTGATCTGATCTTTGCATGAAAGTATAGGCCAGAATCACATTTGTTTTCTGGCAGGATAGTTTTCTTTGAACAAATTTCCCCCGGTGGTGATTATGTTTAAGTTTAACACAATGCATTTTCATGAAGCTATATGGGAGGGAATGCTTGTAATGTCTTTTGAGAATCCTTTCCAGACTAGCCTGAAGCAGAACATTGAATTTTTTTTCTATGGGCTGAGTTGAAGATATTTGCTATTTCTCATGGTAGTGAAGCACGACATGCATAGTAAAAATTAAAAGTCATGGCTATTTTTTTTTTCATGCCATGTATATTATAATTCCCCCTTCACCGGACGATTCCCTACATCAACTTGTATTGCTTGCTTGTCCATTGATATGCTTGTGTTTGAATACAGTGTAATGTTTGCATAACTCCGCCTCTATGTTTTGTTTCCCATGCTTAAAAGTGGTATCTATGTCATTTTATCTTCATTTCTTTTCCTGTTTCAGATACCAAACATGTCGGCTACTATGTCCTCGCCATCAGTTCTGCCACGAATGCAGGTACATCTCCAATGTGATTAGCTTTGTTGTTTAACCCTAGGTGAATTATTTTAAAAAAGCTAAGCGAGTTCATAACTAATGCATTGGAGCATCGATTGAGCTCCAAAATATGGCTTTGGTAATGAGGTGTCGTTTACTTGGTGAGCTCCTCTAGTTACGACAAATGCGATGACAATCCTTTTTATTATCTTTTTGCTGCACAGTTCGAAATGCCTGGTAGCAATCCTCAGAGGAGTCACGCTTCCCAAATTTTGAGTGATCAAAGTATGACACAAGCCCCCTTTCTTTGTGTTATGTTCTACTTCGAATATCTACTATATGAATTACGATTTCAAATATCCACTTCTTGTTAATTGGCTCAAACGAAGTTGGGGTCTTTGCTTGCAGTGTTTAATATGGGAGCAGCAAATACCGGTGGTATGATGCCTCTACAACAGCAGCTGCAGCAGCAGCAGCAGCAGCAGCAACTGCAACATGGTTCACAAGGTTCGTTCGGAAACATTCCGCCGAATGCTCAGAATCTGCAGTCTAATATGGTAGCACTTCAGAGCACACCACAAAATCATCCCAATTTTGGCCAGCAGAGACAACAAAACCAGCAATGACAATAATTATTCGTGTTTGTCCGACACATACTCGATAAATATTTAACTTTTATTATTTAGTTCATTAACGTTAATTGTTAGTTCAACTCTCTTGAAATATGACAATTTTAGCAACAAAAAAAAATTTATTGTGGTTAAATGTGATGATAATGGAAATTTGGAGAAGTATAAAATAAAAGTTCAAGGGGCAAATCGACAACAAGTACAAGTTTAGAGAGAATTGAAAACTCGACCCAATGCCAATTACAAAAACGAGATACTCTTTTACCAAAAACCAAAAAGAAAGATGGTCTCAGTTTTCAATTGAAGTTTGGGCAATAATCGTGGTCCCACGCGGTTTTCCGTTTGCGGTTTCAGGTCGTCGGGCGTTTTTTGTCTGTCCTCATTGTTCACTTGCCTACGAGAACCGCCATGGCTCCTCCTCGATCCTCATATTTCTTTGACTGATGATTACGATGGGTTTATTTTTTACAGTCTAGAGGGAAAGTTGTACAAATTGAAGAGCATGCCCGAGGAGTTGCGGAATGATAGTTGCCTCGGATGCTCTCTCGGTTGGTTACAATTTCTCAACGAACAAGAAACAGCCAGATCTCGTGATGTTAGGTCATGTCCAACCGAAAGGAGGGCCAAAGGATCATGTTTAGCCTTATAGTCCTGCAAGAAATTATTTCTTAATGAACAGTGCTAGACTATATTTTTACCAGCTCCAACCTAGGGGTCCAAAGGGCCATAGGCCCAAACATAGTTTGTTTGACAAAAAACCTAATTCCAACTGAAGGAGGCTATTTTTTAGCTCACTCAGTAATTTATTATTTTAATTGAATTAATATGGTTAATTGAATTAGACTACCATATTAAAATAAGATTTTCGGGCATATATTGAATGCCATTTGTCGATAAATGAATATGCCTCCGGATTTCTTATCTTTATATAATGAAAAGGATGTGAAAAATTGAAGTAAAATGAGGTAAGATAGCATGGAATGGTGAAAAGGAGGTGAAAAATGGCTTAGGTATTTATAGGAAAAAAATTAGATTTTTTTTTTCTTTCAAAAAAAAAAAAAAAAAAAAAAAAAATTCAAATCCAACAGTAACCTGACGTCAGCTAGCATGGGTTTGGGCAGGTGCAAACGGGCTGGCTGGCTAGCTCCTTTTGGCCAGCCCACTGCCTTGGTGATGAATTATGGCCCGATGGGGCCCACAAGCCCTTTGTCCTAACCCTCGGTTGGAGACGGTTTTCGTGTCAAAACAGGTTATATTTTGGCCTATGACCCTTTGACCGTGTTGGTTGGAGATGGTCGTGTCTGGGATCCAAATTCCACTAACTCCTCTTGATACTTTTCCACATGTAGAAACTTTGCAGGTTAGATTCAGCCCCATGGAAATAGCAAAATACTACACATGATGGTTGATGAAATTGATCATATGAGATATCTTAGTAGGCATAGCTATATTAAACTAATAGGAATTTGATTCCTTTCTTGTTCATCCCAATATGAGGATGTGAAGAAATGTTGTCTCGTTTCGGAAGTCTACCAAACCTTGCATGAGCTAATATGAAATTGGGTTACTTCCAATATATTTGTCAATTAAGGTTACGATGGAACCTGTTTGGGCCCAAAATAATATTTGGGGCCGAGCTTAGAGTTGTTCTCGGTCTAGTAACATTCATCCAGAATCTTGTCATGGGCCACCCAGTCAAGGTCGGCCGAATCCTATTACGGAGATGATTGGTTTAGATAAGGGTGAGGTAGTCGAACCTAGTGCAACAAGGAGTCTTTTAGATGAGGATGCTTAGAATTAGGGGATGAATATGGTTCGTTAAGGAGCTTCGTTCAAAGTCCTATAGGGGTTAGGATTCGTTGAAAATTGATCAGATTAGGTTGAGGAGTTCTAATCCAAGTGAATCTTTAGTTCGACCATAAGGGGGTTTGATGCTGTAAATAAAGAGGGAATGACATCGTTCAAATCCCTTCAAATCAACACACAAATTGCCTTGCGCAAAGCTTCTCAACAACCCTGAGATTTTTTTTCCTCTTCCTTTTTCTTTTCGCCAACATATCTTCAATTTGGATAGACAACACTGTGAAGGTAACTGGCGACATCTTCAGTTTGGATAGACAACACTGGAGCTGTAGAATCAGCTGACCGAGGAGCATCTTCAATTTGGATAGACAGCACTCCTTCGAGGCCGACTAGTTATTTATCCAAGTCTCGGTCAACAAAGATTTCTGAGTCCTTGTTGGTAGAGGTCATCTTATCAGTCTTCTCAGCGAAGTGAAGTATTACCAAGTTACTAAGCTCGGCACATTGAAAGCTAAGTTTTATGATTGGATATTTACAAGTACATTTTAGAGTTCAGCATGTTGACGACCAAACCACATTTACAATCAAAACATTTATCTTTTTTGAGTATTTGTGTTTGTACAGTTTGGTACCAGTTTGGTGTACTTATATCTCACGAATATAATTACCGAGACCGAACCTGGCACCGACGATTTGTGAATTTCGAAGAAACTTGCAACCTTGTCTTCAGGCTCTAGAACCCGAAGGCCGAGACATGTTCCTTTCTCGACCGTAGTCGTAAGATCAAGAAGTCAGGAGTGCGCCCAATGCCACATCAACATATTTTACTCCCCGACCAAACTCGGCCGATGAGTTGGCACGCCCCACATACAACTAAATGACGTAGTTAGCTTATTAGTTACTCGGCTGCACGCCAAATAAGCTTGGTAGTTTTTTGGGTCAACATTTTGGCACGCCCAATGAGACACAATGCTAAAATTACGAAGTTGATGACCATTGAAACATGGTCAGTAAAAAAGAAAACAATCATGGGTAAGTCAACGATTAATCTTCCACCTACAGTCCAAAGCCCAGGACACGATGGCTTGTCACAGGCACAAAATCCTCCTGCTGTCGTGACACCTGAAGCCACAAAGTACAACACACCGAGAAAAAGAAATTAATGTTGGCGGTCAGACTCATGATGCAGAAATCCCCACCAAAATGACAAAAGGTGTTTTTATTGAAGGACTACTGGAGGATTATGACGATGACAATGATGAGGCCTCCGATCCACCATCTATATTTTTTCTTCGGCAACGATTTGAAGAACAATCCTTACGATTTGAGCAAATGTTTAGCCAAGAGGTAAAAAACATACTTGAAGAGATGTATGATAATAGCGTTGTGCACAACAGATTGCTCGAAGTTTTGGTTAATAAAGTCCACAACATTCGAACCGACGATTGACCCAGGCAGCCTTATATTCTAAAGAATAATCCTCTGCCAGCGATACAAGCCGAGATAGGATCTGCTTGACTCAAAATGATTGACTTTGAGAAAAATGGTGAATCAAGCAACAGATTGGTCAAACTGACCAAGGAGCAGAAACGACGCCTATTGACATGGTCGAAGTCCAGAGAATGATTCATTCGGCCTTAAAAATGAGGCCGAAGTTTTCAAAATTCATTCACCCATATCTAGCATTTGTAGAGAGGTTCGAGTATCATAAGGGATTCAGGATTCCAAACTTTAGCCTTTTCGCTGGAGAATCATCCTTGTCCTCATTAACACATGGCTTGGTTCACTGCTAAATGTGGAGACGTTAACAGTGATTTTCATAAACTATGACTATTCAATTTCTCGTTAACCGGCTCAGCGTTTGCATGGTACATTAACCTCCCACCCATCTCCATCCAAACTTGGGAGGAAGTAGTTGAGAAATTTCATAAGCAATTCTATCGGCTAGGGATGGAAATGGTAGTCTCTTCTTTAGCCAGGATGGCTCAATCATCTGACGAATCACCAATGGAATATCTTACGAGGTTTAAGTTGACAAGAAACTAGTGCCAAGTACCCCTCCCTGAAGTCGAGTTTGTTAGGCTTGCCATAAATGGCCTAGATGTGGAGTACATAAAGAAATTCTTGGGGGCAAACTTCCGAGATATGTATGAACTGGCTCAACATGTCGAGCAATATGATTATTTGCTTCAAGAAGAGAAAATCTCGAAATCCCCAACTCGAGGGACGATCTACAAAAACCCAATGGTAAGTTATGCATTGGCCAAAGGCGAAGAGTCCCAATATGCCAGCATGGATGCGGTCGAGATAGTAATTGACAAACCATACATATGCAAAGCGTTGGCTCACATTAATTCCAAAGATGTCAAAACCCCCTCGGCCTCTGTGGAAGCAGCCGTCAAAACGTCAAAGGTCCACACTTTCGACATCCCTAAGCCGATGCCATCTTCGACCAATTGTTACTTGCAAAAATCGTCAAGCTTTGGCTAGGGCATAATATTCCCAAGGCCAAAGATTTGAAAGGAAAGAAGTATTGCAAATGCCATAACTCAAACAAGCATACGACAAATAATTGTGTCGTATTTCGTGACACCATTCATAGCTGGATTGACAATGGCAAACTCAAGCTTTTCAAAAAACCTCCAATGGTCGTTGACGTCGATCCTTTTCTTTCGGCTACGGTAAGCATGGTAGATACTTATCTACCCAAGGATAAGAGAAAAGGAAAAGCCAAATTTATCCTGACCCAGTACGTCCCTAAACAGAATTCTTGGCCGCGATTGAAATTTGATCTATCTTCGAACGAGCCACCGAAATATTTTTCAAACCCATCTTATGCCAAGTCAATGTTAGACTCTAGCACAAAGGAAACTAATGGATCGATGGTTTTATGTAGTCGGTGCAAATTAAACGTCATCATAACTGAGCCAAAGGAACATCCATTTTGGGCTGAAGAATCGCAACTGGCGCTTGCAGCAACATCTTAAAAGTGCTCAGTGCAGGCCAACGCTAGAAAGTTTTCGATAGGCTCGACCCTCAAACAAAGAATAATAAGCCATCTTTGACCATATGACGACTTGATTTCGACGTGACATTTTACAATGAAGATTATTATGCGTTCAACTATGGCAGCTTAAGTTCAATCGTAAACTGGTGAAACTTCAAGCCACCTTAGTCACGCGACCAATGTTGGTATAACTACAACTCCCTTACTGATGCATATACTGCATTGTCCAAATCCCAGAAACGCTGTCGCCAGAGAATAGACTGTATGGTTTGCTGACAAGTAGCCTAGGCTACTTTAGCTACCAAATGACAGCCGAAAAAATGGTGGGTAATGAAGATGACCGACAACCTTCGACAATCATGACAGAGCTTCTTCAAGGAAAACAGGTAATTAATCGCGATTTTGAAACCACAATTGAAGAGTCCGAGAAGCGAATCAAACTCTTTCTTCGACTGGGGAGATGAAAGCTTGCCTCAAGGACTTTCGGAAAGACGTCGAAAGTAAACTTCCTCCGCTACCCCCCACAAGAGCCATTAATTAAAATTAGAATGAATTGCCACTCGCCATTTCTCAGCGAAGCTTTGGAATACATGAGGGAGTTTCACAACGGCTAATGAGTTGTATGACCTGCCAAAAGCATGCCAATAGTCTCTTAACTTGGCATTAACATGCCCCGATGCCGAATAGATCATCCAAAAGTGGTCGGATCTAGGAAAGAAGACTAGGTTCTAACATATATGTAAGGCTCAAGTTCTCGACTTTGAGGTAAAACCATATACTGATATTGATAGTGCCGATCTTCCTTTCTCTCTCGACGACCTCTAATATCTGCGGTACCATTTTGAAGTTTTCTTAGCCGTTTCTCTCTTCGACCTTACAGCGGATGAAAAAGAGTGCGTGGCGTGTTTAGATGCTTACTTGGACACAAGAGACGCCGCATATCAGGAACGTGCTTACAAGGTTTTCTAAGCACAAGACCAAGTCCCAAAGTTGAGCGAGCTTGTGCTAGAAATTCAAAACGAAACAGCTCCAACAGACATACCACATGAATGTGTTTTCACTGCAGCCAAAGATGGCCAAGCGAGTAATGCCCATGAGCAAAACATTTCACTCGAAAAACCAGATGACGAAGATCATGACCTGATAGGCCCTTTGGTCCTTGACAACAAAGAAATCAGCATAGTCTATGTCTTACTCGTAGAATTCCGGCCAACCACATCCTAACCAAATTTCCTACACGGTGACGTGATTGCCGGAAATGCCATGTAAGTTGATTTTATAGCCGTCGAAGAAATCGAGCAAATAATTAAAGAGGATAAACTTAAAAGCAACTCTCGCCAAATTGTTTCCCTATTCTTCATTCGTATATCTTTATCACTTAAAGCCGTTGTATGTCACAACCTATATTGAAGGATACTAGATTTCCAAAATTTTTATCGATTGTGGAACAACGGTCAACATCATGCCCGTTTCTATCATGAAAGCACTATGTCGCTCAAACGATGAACTTATTCCATAAAGGGTAACCATGAGCAGCTTTGTCGGTGACAAATCTCAGACTAAGGGAATGCTTCCTTTAGAGGTGACTATTGCAAGTTGAAATCACATGACTGCGTTTTTTCATAGTCGATTCAAAAACTGAGTATAATGCATTGCTTGGTCATCACTGGATCCTCCTAACTGGCTGTATCCCCTTGTCATTATATCAAGTTCTCATCTTCTGGGACGACAAATTGGCTGTAGTTCATTCAGCTGACAATTGTCCATTTGAAGCTAATATGTTTCAAGCTCGCTATTACGATGATCATGTTAACTACGTCACCCTGCAAGGTTTCAATGAAGAAGGATGGTCGACTTGGATCTTAGTTCCGAAAGCCATCGAAGTTGGAGTTGAAACTATTCAGCAGGATTCGGTGAAACTCGGGTTTGTTAACCTAATTGACGATCCTAATGCTTGATACCAAATAAGATAGATGTCGGGCCGCAGTTTCATCCATTGCGGAACACCTGCTGGCTCATTGTTATAATATTTCCAAGCAACCGAATTTTGGCGTAAACTTAGTAGATTTCCTTACCGAAGGAGACAACGGTCTAGTCCTGTCACTTGATAAAGTCCAAGCTGCCCCAGCTGAGCTCGAAGACAGTTGGCCCTAAGTTAAAAATCCATTGGACGAAGTAAACATTGGAACGGCCGATGAGCCTCGACCTTTATTTATTAGTTCTTTGTTGCCCCAACCTATGAAAGCTGAGCTTTGTAAACTACTCGAAAAATTTAAAGATTATTTCGCTTGGAGTTACCATGAGATGCTTGGTCTGGATCGAACACTCGTTGAGCACGAATTATGAATCAAGGTTGGTTGTAAATCTTTCCGCCAACCCCCCCGATGATTCTCGACCGAAGTTCAGCTCGGCATAAAAGATGAACTCGTTCGACTTTTAAAAGCCGATTTGATTCAGACAACTTGATACGTCGAATGGTTGGCGAATATTGTCCCAGTTTTAATGAAAAGTGGTGTTCTACGTATTTGCATTGATTTTCGTAATTTGAACTTGGCAACTCCTAAAGACGAATATCCAATGCCAATTTCAGACTTGCTAATCGACGCTGCAGCAAACCACAAGATGTTATCTTTCATGGACGACCATGCTGGGTACAACCAGATTTTCATTACTGAGGCCGATGTTCACAAAACTGCTTTTCGTTGCCCCGGGGCACTTGGGACCTATGAATAAGTCATTATGCCTTTTGGACTTAAGAATGCTGGTGCCACATATCAACGCGTTATGATTACCATTTTTCATGACTTGATTGGCATAGTCGTTGAGGTATATATCGATGATGTTATGGTCAAATCGAAGCGCCACTGAACACATTTAGAGGATATTCAGCGAGCTTTCCTTCGTATGTGCCAACATAACCTTAAAATATACCTTGCCAAATACGCCTTTGGTGTATCGGCATGCAACTTCTTGGGTTTCCTTGTACATCATCATGGCATCGAGGTAGATGAGAATAAAGCTTGAGCGATCATTGATGCTCCACCTGCAACAACCAAGAAGCAATTACAATCCTTACTCAGCAAAATCAATTTCCTCCGCCGTTTCATTTCTAACTCGGGGGGGGGGGGGGGGGGGAGATATGAAGGCTTTTTCCAAGCTTTTGAAACTTAAGGATTCTGACAAATTCGAATAGCGCAAAAAAATCAGGACGCTTTCACGCAAATCAAGGTCTCCCTCACCACCCAACTTATCCTCATGACACCTCAGCTCGGTAAACCTCTTAAGTTGTATATCTCGGTTGTCGATGAATCCATTGGCTCTCTTCATGCACAAGACAACAACACTGGGTGGGAGCAGGCCATTTTTTATCTTAGTCGGAATCTTAACTCAGTTGAGATAAATTATTCAGCCACCAAGAAACTCTGTTTGGCTTTGTTCTTTGCTGCGTCTAAACTCAGGCATTACATGGTCCCTTCTGTACTCATGTCATCGCCTAGACAGATGCTATTCACTATATGCTCACTCGGCTGATAGTAAAAGGCCGAATTGGGAAATGGATAATGGCGTTGTCTGAATTTAGTTTGCAATATGTGGCTCAAAAAGCTATCAAAGGACAGGCGTTGGTCGATTTCTTAGCTCAACATCCTTCTCTATACGGTTTTGGGGGCAATGACGTTGAAATTGGCATAGTGGAAACACGTGATAATTATTGGACGATGTATTTTGATAGCTCTAGTACCTCGACCTCAGCTGGCGTTGAAATCGTCATCCAGTCCTTTGATCACTACCGATGGTATTTTTCTCTCAAGTTGGATGTTGACTGTACAAACAATCAGGCTGAATATGAAGCCCTCGTCATTGGCCTTAATGTCTTTCACAACTTGAAGGCAGCCCGCATGCTTGTCCTCGGTGATTTAGAACTTATGATTAACCAACTCAATGAGACTTTTCATTGCATGAGTTGTACTCTGGCACCATATCATGGTTGTCAGCTATTTTGCCAAATCATTTGCAGGCGTTACGTTCCAACACATCTCACGAGTTCGAAATACTGACGCAGATGAGTTAGCTCAAATAACCACCAGAGCACAACTCTTAGGGGGCGAACTGGGCCTGGCCATACTAGTGGTGCGACGTCTACACCTGACCTTGGTTAATCAATAAGTTTTCCAACATGATCATGTAATCCGTACACAAGTTATGTCCCTACCTTCGCTGTTGGAACGAGAGGATCCTATAGATATTTGTGAGACCGAGACATTACCAGATGACTGGAAAAGATTAATTATGCAGTATCTTGTTAATCCCAGTGGCAAACAAGATCGCAAGACAATGGTACATGCCACACATTACATCATGTATCAGAATGAACTATATCAGAAAGGTGAAGACGGTCTGTTGTTATTGTGCCTCGGCCCAAAAGAAGCTGCCTAAGTTATTACAGAGGTACACAAAGGAATATGCAGGGCTCATCAATCCGAACGTAAAACACGTTGGTTTCTCAGTCGATAAGGTTATTTTTGGCCGAGTATGTTAAAAAATTGCATTGAATACGCATGAGGTTGTGTACAATGTCAAATCCATGGCCCCATACAGAGGGTCCCGGCCGAATTACTTCACTTGGTTACTAAGCTATGGCCGTTCAGAGGATGACCCATGGATGTAATCGGCAAGATTACACTGTTTTCCAGATCGGCAAATCATGCATGGATACTTGTAGTGACCGACTACTTCACCAAGTGGGTCGAAGCAAAATCATATGCTGATTTACATCTAAAAAGGTTTGCACTTTTGTAGACGAAAATATCATAAGATTTGGCATACCATAAACAATTATAATGGACAACGACACGATTTTTACGCCCGACAGGTTTAAAGAATACACAACAAGTTTGAAAATTCGACTCAAACAGTCCACGCAGTATTACTCACAGGCAAATGGACAGGCCAAAGCAAGTAATAAAGTTCTAATCGGTATCCTTGAGAAAATGATAAAAGAAAAGCCTGGTATTTGGCATTTGAAGTTAAACGAGGCATTATAGGCATATCGAACTTCACTCCGATCAGCAAAAGGGACGACCTCATATGCGTTAACTTATGGATATGATATGATGCTACCAGTCGAGCTAAGCATAAACTCGTTACAAGTTATTGAACAAAGCAATTTGTCAGTGCCGAGTATAGTCAAGCCATGACGCAAAAGTTAGAGGATTTGGAGGAAGCTCGGCTCAATGATTATAACTTGCTAGTCGTGCAGAAAACGATTACTAAATGAGCTTATAATTGACGAGTTAGGCAAAAGATGTTTGGTGAAGGTGATTTAGTGTGGCAAACCATGTTACCAGTAGGGATTAAGGATCCCAGATTTAGGACATGGTCGTCGAACTGGGAAGGCCCATTCATCATCCATAAAGTTCTCGGTAAGGGGCCATACCACCTCAAGGATCGAACTGGTTTAATTCATAAATTGCCAATCAATGGAAATTCTTAAAGAAATATTATCCAACCACTTAGGAGATGCAAGAATGAGGGCTTTGTTTCATTAATTTTCAACGGTTGTACACACAAAATTACAAACGAAATCGATCGGCCCACAAGTCGGCACCAGAAAATCCTAGGGAGTCCAAGGAAGAAAAGCTTCAAGAGTTCTTTTGTCAGCCTTTATTTGCTGTATTCGCTTCGTGTCAGCCGCGTACTCTGCCAATTTAGATTTGTTTGACTCAAAATCCTTTTTGAGGTCAGAAGCAATGGCCGATTTCTGACAATGAAGTTCGACGATTTGACGATCAAGGTCGTCCAGTTTCTCATTCTTTGCCTTTATTACCTTGAGACCTGGTCCGTTAGCTTCGTGAGAGACCATTATAGCCTTGAGGTCGTCCTCTGTCTGGAAAGCCTTCTAAAAAATAGTGAAATATTATCGAATTCTTTCCAGGACAGTTGTCAGATAAACAACACTTTCGTTGCTCAGCAACCCATCGGCTGCAAGGTTGTTTAAGCACTCTCCCACAAAGTCAAGGCCTTTGCGTTAAAGGATTTGTGAGGCCGAAAGAGACAGAAGTTCCTGCAGTTTGGCAAGGGGGCTAGACTTGGCCTGGGTTGCAGAAGGCCCAGCCGTCCCTGAAGTGCTTGAGAGAAAGGCATCAAGCTCAACTTCCCATGAAGGTTGCACATAAAAGGGTTGTAAAGAAAAAAGAATTTGAAAGGATGGCAGAGAAAGAAGTTGTTTTAGACCTGCCAAGAAGAGACTTTGGCCATATCTGCTAGTTCGTTGGTCGAACCCAGAGAGCTCAATGGCCAAGCCCAATGTTTAAGGTAGCTTTTCAATTCATGTGGTCGATGAAGGTTATCTACATTTGATGGCCATTGGGGTGGCCAGGAAATATAAATAATGACATTCGGCGCATAGAATTTTTGGTGAAATGAGCGAATGAGCACTTAGCATTTAATGTTTTTGTTGGTTTAGAGTTTTAAGGTAGGAAATTAATAAAAGAAAATGTTGATGTCTTACCAAGGTCAAAGAAACATGATGAGGAGGAATGTTGAGGTTTTGGTCTTGGGGATAAACCGGCATCTCTGTCGTTGTTTTTGGTTCAACAAAATGTGCCGTTTCATGTCCTGGACCTACTTCGGCCGCTTGGGGGTTGACCTAGCCAGTCTCCCTGACCACTAGTTGGAGATCACTTAGAGGGGATGTGACACATTTACCTTTGTCTAGAGGCAAGGGACTCGTAGTAGGTGGTTCAACCCGTTGAGGATGCTTTAATAGTGATGACACTTAGCTTTTGTTCTCCTGATTATAAAAGAGGATTGTTCGTTAGTCGGGAGATCCAGTCAAAATGAAAGGAGAACATTATTAAAGGAAATTGTTATACCTCTTCCTCTAAGACAATCACTGGATTCTTCTTTGGATTAGTGGAAAGGTTTCTTTTGGTCGTGGTTGCCCCCTTCTTCAGAGTAGCAACTGTTGGGTCGACATCAGCAGAGGCAACGGTCTGCTCTAGAGTTGCAAGTTCCTCGACAACTGAGGTGATGATTGGTTTTAGCTTGGGCGATGGGTCGAACTGCGATCACTTGGCCCATGGTCGAGGTCGAAGGGTTTTGTGGTACCTTTTCCGAGACTTGGATAATAGGAGAAGGGATAGGGATACTAGGAGTGATTGCTTTTGTGTTCTAACTTGAGATAACATTAATATCTTGCTATCCTTTCTTTGCCATTTTCTTGATACATTTTTGGGGCTAGGCAACGTTACGAATCGTCTCGATATCCGAGCGAGGCTATTTTCTTGGTGCGAACGGCATAACAGTGGCCACTACAGGAGTTGAAGTAGTTGTCTCTTTGGCTAAGGAAGCCGCGATAGTTGCAGCCTTCTTTAGAGGATGAGCGAGTTTCTTGGTTGCGACTATCACAACCTCATCGGCCCGTTTTATTACATAACCACCTGGAAAAGATAAGTCTGAGTCAGAATAAAGTTTGAATAAATGAACAAAGAAATAAAAGATATATACCTTGAGCCGTTTCTTTGGATTTTGGAGCAAAAGTCTTTTTTGGTTGATCGCCAAAAACTTATTTGAAGTGTCCTTGGCTGAAGCACCAAAGAAATCCTTGATATAGGCATCCCACCAATTGGCTAAGGTGCTGGTACAATGGATCTCTGGAGTGTTCAACTGAAGGTAGAATTTGGTACATCACTCTTGATATTCTTACTCGGCTTCTTTACATTCCCTCTCCGAGAAGCCGAAGAGGAGTTCTCGGCTCAAGAGTGAGCGAGAAGTGAGGAGTGGGATAGGACAACCCTGAAGATAATCTAATTGATGAGCCACAAAGTGGGGATGGTAGACTTCCCAGCTAGCTCGTCGAGCATCGCAACCAAGGGGAAGGTCGCAAGCTAGGGTAAACGACCCCTAGGATTGTCGAAGGTTGGCTTCCTCTACTTCTTCCTATGCCGTTGTGGGGAGGTTGATGGAAGACATATTTCTGGTAGCGGCAAACAAGAAATTCATCATTTGACAGATCTTTAAGGCCAAAGAAATACTTGAAGATGTCTTCGGCCGACTGAGTAGGAATGGGGTGCTAGGCCATTTGAAGACCTATCGCTTCAGAAGAGTTGAAGTTTAGGATCTCTGGCCTCAACGTCGAAAAATAGACCTGCAGCCAGAGTTGAAAGACCTAGAGTGGGCCGTCCTGGTGGGGATCGATTTTCCTAACAAAGGCCTTGGCTAAACACTGAGTGAGGTTGGTGAGGATGGCCAAGCTAAGGGCCAGGACACGGCCACTGGCTAGAGCTTCGGCCACTGGCATATTTTCGACTAAACATTTGTTCGACTTGGTATAAAAGATGAATTTATTGTTCCAATAAAACAAGTAGGTCTCATGCTCTCCTTTCTTGAGATCCTCCTCCTCTAAGCCAGCAAAGTGGCTGATTAACGTGTTGCAGTTGAAGAAATTTTTGTGCAGTTTGTGCACATCTTCTTTTGACACCTCTGGATCTATCTTTGTTAAAACTTCGACGGCACGCTTGTAGAAGACTGTTTTCAAATCCAGGTTAAATTGATACCGAGAAAGAGTGGTATCAATTTGGAGACCAGAAGGAGAAGTGCCGAATATGGCTGTGATATCCAGCATGGTTGGACCAATGGGGCCAAGAGGAAGAACCATAATATTGGTGGCCGAACACCAGATGCTCAGGGTGGCCATCAAGAGCTCTCGGTCCATGTTGATCTCAAGGGTTGAAAGTTTGATGGCGTTGCAGATGCCAAGAGTCTTTCATTCATCTCTGAAGTTGGCTCCATTCGGGTGACCCAAGCAGCCTAGGTCACGGGGGTTGAGGGCCAAGCCCTTAGGGTTTGGTCGATTCCCACTTCAACCAATCATACCATTGGAATAAGGGTTTTAGGCAGTAGGCCTTCAGCATTTCGGTGGTGGTTTCTGGGATGTTGTCCTTAAATAGTGGTCCTAGAATTTGGTGGGAGGTGTTTGAATCACCATCAAATCAGAGGGTTTTGATAGCATTTTGATCAATGAAGTCTTGGCATTTGTTGCATTTCTCGGTGAGCTTGGTAATGAAAGTATTGGAGGCCATTGAAGAAGGTTTGAAGGTTTTTTTGGGTTTCGAAGTTTGGTTTCTTTTTCTGGGTTGAAAGCATACTGGCAAGAATTAATGAAAGTTGAAAGCGTGAAAGGTCAAATGAATCTGGGCAGAGTATTTATAGGTAATTGGAGGAGAAGATCAACTTGTTTAGGTTTAAGAGATTGATAGGAGCATATTTAGGCGACTTACTTAGCTTGTTTTCGTGCATTTATATTGTTAATTCCTGATTGTTTTAGTAGTTTAAGCCATTTTCGTGTGTTTTTAGGTTCATATGGCTAAGGAAGCAAAAAGATGCATTTTGGAGCAAAATTGGACTTGGAATGGATAGCTTATGCTTGGAGCCAAAGTGTTGGACGAAATTGAAGGCCTTGTATGCACTTTAGGACATAAAACAAAGGGCCTAGCCCAATCAAACAAAGCCTTAGCCGTGCAAAACCTTTCAATTCCAGCAACTTCCCTTCATTGCCGTGCATTTCATATCCCATTTCCAGCTTTCCCCCTTGCAATTCCACATGCACTCCCCTTTGCCGTGCAAAACACATTCATTCCAGCCATCCCACTTCAATCATTCACTCTAGTTGGCAGCCACATGCTTTCCCATTTCAATATCATTCTTCCAAAATCATTGCAGCCACATATTCACCCACATGCACATTCAATCATTCACTCCCCTTGCCGTGCACATTCACCTTGCATTTCCAGGTTGTCCACTTCATCATTGCAGCCACATATTCACCCACATGCACATTCAATCATTCACTCCCCTTGCCGTGCACATTCACCTTGCATTTCCAGGTTGTCCACTTCATCATTGCAGCCACATATTCACCCACATGCACATTCAATCATTCATCCACATTCAATCATTCAAACCCCTTGGTGCCGTGCAAAACACCTTCATTCCAGCCATTCCACATGCATCTTCAAATAAATCAGCCACATGCACATTCACCCATTCCTACCACTATGCCGTGCACTCCCATCCCATTTCCAGCTTTCCACCAACCTCCTAGCTGTCATATTCCCTCTTTTAATCATTCATCCACCTATAAATAAATATCCATTTCACTCCACCATACCATCCATACAATCACACAACACACAACACAAAACTGCCCATTCTATGCCGTGCATCCCCTTCCATTTTCTGCAGTTTTTCTCCTCCATTGTAGCCACTCCAACCACTCCCCATCCCTCAAAAACACTTCACACCACCCCAAAACCTATCCTTAGACCTTGTGCCGCAACAAAGAGGAAGAGAAGAGGGCCTAAACGTTCATACAATTCAAGTTTGAGTTGTTGGAATGTTTAGGTGTTTCTTTGATTTCAATGTTTAATTTCAATTCTCTTTGTCTTGTACGTATGAGGAACTAAACCCCCTTTAGCTAGGGGGTGATTCGAAACCATGTTTATGCTTGCAATATGAATTGATTACCTTTGGTTGGAATTTCATAAGTTGTGGATTCAATTTGTTTAACTGTTTGATTGATAACTTATTTACGTATGTTTATTGAGAGTGCACGCTTAATTTTCATGCATGAATATGACGCTAGAATATAAGTGAGTTTCACCTAATAGTTATGAACTTATATTCACAAGTAGTGGAGGTTGCTTATAAACAATCGCGTTAAATGAATTCTTGGCAAGAGTATCATGCTTTTCATAGTTACAAATGCCTCGTCGATGCTTATGATTTCCAAAGAACGTAATGATTCTAACTTGTATCTTTATCATGTTGTTCATATAGAGAACTTGTTAGGATAATTTGATTGCGATGCATATTCATCCAATTCAATGATTCTAGGGAAATCTGAAGGTTAATTTAAGCGGACCTAATTAACTTGGAGCGTCGAGTTTCATAATTTATCGAAAGACCAACTGAAAATCAATCTTGTATGCAAGTGTAACATGTGTGGAGAAGAACCTTCTAGCTAGCATTCCATCCATATTTTCATCACATTCATATTTACATTCTGCCTTTAATTACAATTTGTGCATTTTAGTTAATTTCGTCAAAAACTCAACCCCCCCCCCCCATATTTTGTTAAGTCTTAGTCATTTGATTTGTTTTAGTGTTTTAAGTGTTTAGTTTTGCATTCTTTGAGTTTAGTTTAGTGTTTTAAACTTTATTTTACGTTTTTGAGTCTGTTTCCAAGTGATTTTGCAATCCCTCCTAATCCCCGGTTAAGAACGATCCCTACTTATATCTATACTACAATTGTCACAAGAGGGTTTAATTTGTGTGCGTATAATTCCCGCATCAGAGATGAAGGGCAAATCCGATCGAAGAATTTCATAATCATAACAAATCTTTTGAAATCCAGGTGAAGAGGCCGAAAAGCACGCAAATTAAGGTTGCACGATTGTGTGTAACGATGAGGTTTATGACGAAGAGACATTTCGGTGTCCATACACCTCAAACGTGGGGTACGCATTATTGAAAATGGACAGTCGCAATGAGAAACTGCCACGTGTTAAGTTTTATAGCATTTTCAGAAAATTGATAGGGGTAAGAGATTGTGCTTAATAAAGGCGTCTGGGTGGTTGGAGTATTCGTGGCTTGCAATGTTCTCTGGCTTTCTAGAGGGAATATGCTAAGGGTTTATTCTTTAGCAATAAATCACTTCTTCAAGCTGGAGGCTTGTCCAGGAATTATAGGGCGAAGACCTTAGAAGCGAGGGGGCAATGTTTGGGCCCAAAACAATATTTTGGGCCAAGGTTAGAGTCGTTCTCGGTCCAGTAAAATTCATCTAGAATCTTGTTATTGGTCGTCTAATCAAGGTCGGTCGAATCCTATTACGGAGAGGAATGGTGTAGATAAGGGTAAGGTAGTCGAACCCTAGTGCAACAAGAAGTCTTAAAGCTGAGGATGCTTAAAATTAGGGGATGAATTTGGTTTGTTAAGGAGATTGGTTCAAAGTCCTATAGGGGTTAGGATTGGTCGAAACCTGATAAGATTGGGTTGAGGAGTTCTAATCCAAGTGAATCTCTAGTTCAGTTATAAGGGGTTTGCTGCTGAGGGGAGAGCATCATTCAAAGCCCTTCAAATCAACACACAAATTGCCCTGCACAAAGCTTCTCAACAACCCTGAGATTTTTCCTCTTCCCCTTTCTTCTCGCCAACACATCTTCAGTTTGGATAAACAACACTGTGAAGGCAACCGGTGACATTTTCAATTTGGATAGACAACACAGGAGTCATAGAATCAGTCAACCGAGGAGCACCTTTAGTTTGGATAGACAACATTGCTTTGAGTTCGACCGGTTATTTATCCAAGTCTTGGTCAACAAGGATATTCGAGTCCTTGTTGGTAGAGGTCATCTCATCAGTCTTCTTGGTGAAGTGAGGTATTACCAGGTTACTAGGCTTGGCATATTGAAAGTCGAGTTTTATGATTTGATATTTGCAAGTACATTTTAGAGTTCGGCATTATGACGACCGAACAACATTTACAATCAAGACATTTATCTCTTTCGAGTATTTGTGTCCGTATAGTTTAGTACCAATTTGGCGTACTTATACTCTCGTGAATATAATTACTAAGACCGAACCCGACGCTGACAATTTTTGAACTTCGAAGAAACTAGCAGCCTTTTCTTTAGGTTCTAGAACCCGAAGGCCGAGGCGTGTTCCTTTCTCGGCCGCAGTCGCAAGATCAAGAAGTCAGTAGTGCGCCCAACACCACATCAATATATTTTACTCTCCAGTCGAACTCGGTTGACGAGTTGGCACGCCCCACACACAACTGAAGGACGTAGTTAGCTTATTAGTTACTCGGCCCGCGCGCCACGTAAGCTTGGTAGTTTTTAGGATCAACAGAACCTTAACTTTTCACACAACATATATAATCTCTATTTGAGGGAGAAATATTTGTAATCAGTGTCCTTGATTTTCTTAGAATTTATTTTTATTGAATTCCGGATTACAGAGTTGTATGTCATATATTGCACTCAGGATGCAACTCGAGCAAGTTAGATGCGTTAAATGGTCAACCCACCCGTAAACCAACATTTATTGGAGTTGGGCTTGTCCGAGTTAAGGTTTAATTGGGTTTGGGTTCATTTGGGTTGGATTTGGGTTTGCTCAACTTTATTAATTTCAATCTTATAACACCTTAGTTTGCAATATTTTTCAAATTTTATACCAAACAACCTCAATAAATATTAGTTCAAATTCTACTTTGCCCATCATAATCCACACAAAAAAGTTAATCCAAATAGTGTAGAATAAGATTACAAGAGAATACCAAAGTGTCAACCAAAGACACTTAAAAGAAACATTATCATTCATTGTTCAAATAAAAACCAACAACAAACTTTAATTATAGTGATTCCTAAAATTGTAAACCTGCCACCATTTCAATGGTGAAGATGGGACCGTTTCTTTGAAGGTTTCATCTGCCATTAATGGTTTCAAGCCTTCAACATGGCAATGTTGGGAAGTAAAGATATCGTCTTCTCGGTTGGCTTTACTGCCTTGTGTTCGTCTATAGTGGTGTGTATGCTATTCAAGATCATGAGGTCTCTAAAAACCCCTTGGAAACAATGGAGGTGGTGGCCCAGGAAATGTAGATGATAGAGGTGGCTGCTAACCAATCTCTGTCTAAACTCTCTCTGTGCTGCTGCAAAAACCCAACCTAGATCGAAGTTTTAGCAGCTACCCCTTGCTCTTGCTCGAGGTAGGTGGCAGCCTGCTACTCCCTCCCTCCCTCTGTTCCTCCTCTTTCCCACCGTTCTACATTGCCCTCTCCTTCTTTTCCTTCCCTATCATCTTCTCTATCCTTTCCCCCTCACAATATCTCACCCCCTCTTCCTTCCCCCGTTCCAGTCTTATTTCTTTCTTCTTTTATTTCGGTTCTCTTATGAGTTTTATCTCAGTTTCCTTTGAGCTTGGTCTCAAATACCCCTGAGCTTGTCTCACATTTGGGCTTCATGCCCCTTATATGGTGTTCTTTGCCACCTTTTATTGTTTACTGTTATTTACTTTTCCTTCCTCCCTCCTGCTTAACCATGATATTTCATCCCCACCCCATCTTGTGCGCACATTTGCGGGTTCCAATAAGAAGTTGGATACCAGATTCACTTTCATCCCTCACTTCTCCTCCCTAAACCGCCATGCTAGATCCCCATCGAGGCTAAGTGTTATGCGGCCTACACCACAATAAGGGTATTTTATATACCCTTAGCCTCACTTTCTATCCATAAGATACTTTCTTTGTATATATTTGTAGGGGTTTGTGAAGGGGACTTGGATTTGGTGTCTACTTTCTTGGTTTGGGGTTTGGCTTCCTCTAAGGATCTGACGGCACGGGCGATTTGGTTTATGCTTATATCAAGTTTTGGTTATAATTATCATAAAATTAAAATGATAGCTATAAATCTATATGAGGTCTAAAATTTGGTTATTTTTTCAAATTTCCCAAATGAGGAGGATGAGTGTAAATTTGAGGAATTAATCTCCATTTTTGTCGACGTAGTAAAACAAATTCTGCAATAGCAATCCAACAAATTCACAATCACCAGAACACCCGCCAACCATAATCCTCACAAAAGCCCCATAATCCTCCCTGCCATGCACCACACCTGACCCGAAAATAGCACCGACAACCCGCATATGGTCAAGTACCCGAAAATGAGCACGAAGGTTATACCAACCCTCCCTTGAGTAGCTCATAGCTCTTCTCCATGGTGGCGAACCCGTAGACATGCTTGAGCACGGAGACCACGTGGGCCAAGTTCCAGAGCGCGGTGATGTAAACATGGACGACCAACAAGAGGAGGGAGATGACAATGCCGAAGAAAAAGCACCATAATTAATATCTATTTTTTAGAAGGAGACGAGATTGGAGGTGTAGAGGGAGACGATCCTCAATTTCATTTTGATTGACTTCATTTTAAGGGTATATTAATATTTTTATACCAACTTTTGGTTATAATTATTATAAACTTAAAAGGTACTATATTGCTACATAGGTTACAAATTTAATTATTTTTCCAGATTTCGTAACTCCCTATAATTCCAACGGGAAACTTCTTTCGAGGTAGACGTAAAGAGAGAGAAACAAAGTTGGAAAGAGAGTTTGAGAAAGAGAGAACTAGAGAATGCGATTCAATATCTTCATAGGTACAGCATCATGCCAGTAAAAAAATTTATGCATAGAGGCAATCAGAATGGTTGTTAGTACAGTACGTTCAACGGTAGTTTCTGCCCTTTCAAGGCATTCTTGGTGATAGGAGTTAATCCGTATAGAAGGCTGAGAATTGGTGCACTGTTTGCAGTTTTCTGTACTTGTTTTTTTTTTTTTTTCTGTGTTGTGTAACAATAAGTTTCTTTGTGTGCTGTTCCATGCCTAATCCGAAAAAAAATCTAGGAAACAGTCACCCCTCCCCCAAGCGTCCCCCAACGATGACCCCTTGAACAATCAGGGAAACAATGGCGAGGGAAATAATTCAGGAGGAAACAATCCACCAAAACCTAAAAACCCCTCAAAAACCCAAAGAGCATCGCCAAGATCTTTCTACCTTTTATTCGCCGCTCCATCTCGGACCACTGCAACTGCCGCCAAAACCCCATTTGAGCATTCCCTTTCTGCTTCTTGCCAAAACTCCCTCCAATTGTTTACCATATCAAATTCCCCACTTCCTTCGATTACTCAAAATCCTTCCAAAGATTGGGAAGCTTCATTCGAGATAGAGAGAAAGATAGAGAGAAAGAAAGAGAGACAGGAAGAGAGTTAGAAAAAGAGAGATAGTGTGAGAGAGCTATGGAATGCAATACAACTTAACATTTTTCTTGTTCAAAGGTACAGTATCGGTTACGGAATACATGACCAAGTTGTCGGATCCAAGCATTAGGTTTTGTCCAATATTTCATATGAAGATTTACTTCTAATCAAACGAATGTGAATATAGAATAATGAGACCCAAAATAGCAGAGTATAATTGTTCAGTTTTCTCACAAACTTACAATATCCCTTTAAATGGCCAAAAGACCAACCTTTTTTCATTGTTGTTCATTTGCAGGTGCACGATGAATCATGCACAAAATATGCTCATACTTCTCACAAAATAGGCATGAGACTATAAGGCATTTTTTGGGTAGGCCTCACTGTGCAAGATAACTCTTCGCCGCCAATAGTTTCAATTTGTACCGGTATGTATTTACTTTCCAGCAACTAAATAATTTGGTTGCCAAAATAACGAATGGCGGCCAATTCTCAGCTGGTCGCCAATACAATGAATTGACAACCAAATCTCCGCTGGTCGCAAAATAAAAGTGTTGCGAAATGGTTTTTTTCTTGTAGTGGAATTTTTATCTTCATTTTAGAAATGATTTTATATCTTTGATTTTTGCCTATGGACTTTTAGGATTAGTGAATGCCCGTCTATTTTTGACAAAAAAAAAAAAAAAAAAAAAAAAACGCTCATCTGTTGATTCTTTTTTTCTTTCTTGTTATGAAATTAAGGTGAGCGACTCAAAATTACTGTAGCTGCTATCAAATAGTGAGAGGATTGTTAGTTTCTTAAAGTTGGAAAGTCACATATACTTAACTCAGTCACAGTGATCTCATTCTTAGGTTGTTTCATTCTTCGAGTCTTATATTGTACCCTTTTCCTAGATTCGTTTTGTATAAAGTATTCATGGCCTGATTGGTATCAGTGTTATAAGAGTAGTTCCACCCCAACTCTTTAGGCTAGCACCCAGTCCAAAAAATGGACCTGCATCCCGTTTATTTGCTCCACCCCAGCCCTTTAGGCTGGCACCCAGCCCAAGCCAGGCCATAGGCCAACCCATAATCGATAGAGGGAAGGGATGGCCTATCTGACGTCAGCATGATGTCTGACGGCCTTATATAATTTTTTTGCACCAGGCGTGTGGGAAGGACGAGCGATTGGGCGTGCGTCGCCAACAACAAAACAGAGGTGGGCCTGCTTGCACATGTGCACTAAACCTATATGATGGGAGGCCACGTGGCCAGTCCTCGGCCGTTGGATTTCCAACGGCTAAATTTTTGGATTTTTGGATATCCAACAGTAAAAAAATTTTAAATTTGAAACCCAACGGCTACTAACATGGCTTGATCTGGACCGTTCAATCCAGAGATCAACGGTCCACGTTTTTCAGCCAAAAATATAAAAAAAAAGGCACAATGGTCAGAATTATGACCATTGGCCACTTGTCAAGGTATAGGCTGTTGGATTTGAATCTTTTTCAAATCCAACGGTCCAGATTAATTACCTAAATTAAAATTGATAAAAAAATTGTTAAAAAATACAGAAAAAATTTTAAAAAAAATTATTTATTTTTCCTATAAATATCTAATCCTCATATTGTCACATCCTGGTCCGGGGCGGACCACTTCCCGGGCCCGTTCCACCACCGTAGCACGATATTGTCCGCTTTGGGCTTACCATTCCCTCACGGTTTTGTTTTTGGGAACTCACGAGCAACTTCCCAGTGGGTCACCCATCATGGGATTGCTCTAGCCCCCTTCTCGCTTAACTTCGGAGTTCCTACGGAACCCGAAGCCAGTGAGCTCCCAAAAGGCCTCGTGCTAGGTAGGGATTGGGATACACATATAAGGATCACTCCCCTGGGCGATGTGGGATGTCACAATCAACCCCCCTTAGGGGCCCGACGTCCTCGTCGGTACACACGCGGCCAGGGTTAGGCGCTTATACCAATTGTCACATCCTGGCCAGCGGTTGACCACTTCCCGGGCCCGTTCCACCACCGTAGCACGATATTGTCCGCTTTGGGCTTACCATTCCCTCACGATTTTATTTTTGGGAACTCACAAGCAACTTCCCAGTAGGTCACCCATCATGGGATTGCTCTAGCCCCCTTCTCGTTTAACTTCGGAGTTCCTACGGAACCCGAAGCCAGTGAGCTCCCAAAAGGCCTCGTGCTAGGTAGGGATTAGAATATACATATAAGGATCACTCCCCTGGGCGATGTGGGATGTCACACATATTCCACCTTACACCACATTTCAATATTTTCAACAATTTTTACCTAAGCTTTCATATAATTTTTGAGAGGAAAAAATGACTACGTGGAAGCTCATCGAAGATCTTACTTTGTGTGAATGCTGGGTTCACAGTATTCATGACCTGATTACGGGTAATGAGATGGATAAGTTAGAAATGTGGAGTAAAATTACGAAATTGTTTTGCGATGTACATGGAAAAGACGCCAGAATTAGTCAAGGTCTTCAAGGTCGTTGGAAAAAACTCAACACATCCTTTACTTGTTGGAAAAACACCATCTCTCATGCTTCTGGTAATCTGCGTAGTGGGACAAGTTTAGCAGATCAGGTGACAATATTTTTATTTATTTATATGCATTCCACCCGCATCAATATTTTAATTTATTTATTTGTGTTACACCCGCATTTTATAATACTATCTTATCCCACATTTATAGGCACTACAAGCACAAGCATTCTACAATGCGAAGAACCACAACAAATCACTCAGCAAATGGGAATGTTGGCAAATTGTCAAAGATTGTCCCAGATACAGAATTGTGGCAACTGGTCCAGAAGTTGTCATGCACGGCATGAGTCTACAAAGTTCGCTAGAGGCAGACACAGCCGAACAAGAATGCAACACATTTGAAGAGACGGAATGGATGCCAGACGAAGTGTCGGAGAGCCAACCGATTCGTCAATCCCTCAGGCCTTAAGGTAAAAAGGCATCAAAGGAAAAAGGTAGTTTTGATTACACTAAATATATGGGCAAACTTGCTCGCCAAGGTGAACTGAACATGGCGCGGGAAGCAGCTAGAGATGAGGAAAAAGCTGCTGTTATGGTAGCAATATTAGTAGCTACTGAGAGACGTGATGCGGCGGTTGAGAGACAAAGAGAATACTTTATCGAGAGAACGAGATGATTAGAGAAGCACTTTATCGAGAAAATGAGATGCTTAGAGAAGAAAGGATGGTTCAAGCAGATCGTGACACTATGAACAAGCCTCTAGTAGGACTGTCTCCAAATTCAAAATATTTTTGGACTTCGGAAAAAAGAGACGTAGTGCGAAGGAGGCGTGCAAGAGATGCGGAAACAAGTCAAGGGGGTTCTAGCTACATAGATCCTAGCAACGAAGATCCTATCACCACTTGTATAATTTCGTATTTATTTGTAGTACTTTATTTAATTTCGTCTTAATTCTTAGTACTTTATGTAATTTCGTCTTTATTTTTAGTACTTTATGTAATTTCTTATTTATTTTTATTAATAGATGTAATTTCTTATTTATTATTAGTACTTTGTGTAATTTCTTATTTATTTTTTAAAACTTTATGTAATTTCAAATTTATTTTTGGAACTTTATTTAAACACATCAAATACGATTACATAAATTCACCAAATAAACTTAAAAAAAAAAAAAAAAAAAAAAAAAAACCACCCAATTAAATTACATAACCTTACCAAATAAACCTAAAAAAAAAAAAACACACTAAATAAAATTACATAAACTTAAAAAAATACACTTTATTCTTCAACCGAAAGCTCATTTTAATTATCTTTTGTTGCAATTCCCACTGGTGCTCAATCAAGTCATTCTAGCAGCTTATGTGCCAGTATGGCTCTTGCGCTGAAGTGTATTGCTCAACGATCAATTCATTGTAACGTCCATCCCATTCTAACAGCTCGTGTTGCACAAGATCTTCAATCCGGTCATGAGCATAGTAGATACGTGTTCTTGAGTTGTTCATCGTATCCGGTTCGTATTCATCGACGACATCATAATCATACTCATCTTCCACAATCATGTTGTGGAGAATAATACACTTCATCATGATGGATTGAAGAGCCTCGACATCAAAGGTTCTAGCAGCAACCTTGACAATCACCCAATGAGCTTGCAGAATACCAAAATAACGCTCCACATCATTCCTACATCCCTCTTGACATTTTGTGAAGTGTTTTTCTTTTTCACTCTATGGATGTGGGACTGTTTTGACA
Source organism: Pyrus communis (assembly GCF_963583255.1). Classification (NCBI taxonomy): domain Eukaryota; kingdom Viridiplantae; phylum Streptophyta; class Magnoliopsida; order Rosales; family Rosaceae; genus Pyrus; species Pyrus communis. The sequence goes on from NC_084806.1 coordinate 16,012,213, forward strand.
AACGTTGACCACCTTGGGTAAATGTCGTCTGCAAGGTAGTAAGGTCCCTTATATTTATGGCCATTAACCCAATATGTGCATCTCGGCGCTTTTCCTTGAAGCAGTTCATCAAACACTGGAGATTGGGCAAGGACATTTAGGTCATTCTGAGCTCCTCGAACACCAATAAAAGCATGCCAAATCCATGTATCAAATGAAGCCACCACTTCCAAAATGATACTTTTGGCTCATTTTCTGTCGCCATAAGCTCCTTGCCACGCACTTGGACAATTTTTCCAAGTCCAGTGCATGCAGTCGATGTTTCCAATCATGTCAGGAAAACCTCGCATCTCACCCTTCCTCAGAAGCCTTCCCATGTCCCTTACCGTGGGTTTTTAGAGGTACTCATTGGTGTAGAGCACTTCAATTGTAGAGCAAAACCGCATCAGGGACTCTAGAACAGTTGTTTTTCCCATCCTCGTGATCTTATCCACTTGATCTGCAGATGCTCCATATGTAAGCATTCGCAAGGCAGCCGTAATTTTTTGCTCAGGAAGAAAACCTAGAACATGAAAAACATCCTCTTTTGGTACAAAGTTTGGATGACGGTTGCAAATAACACTCATAATTTTGTCGAACAAACTTCGTTGCATTCTAAAACGACGTCTAAAAACATGATCAGGGAATACGTTTTTGGGAATAAAATAATCTTCCAAGAGATCTTTACCTCGTCTTTCCCTTTTTCTATCGAAGTTTGTGGCACGTCTGGGTTTGGCTCTTTGACCCACAGCTTCCATGACACGATGGGAATGTGAGGCCCTTTGCCTTCTATGGTCATCATCCTCATCCTCCTCCATCGCGAAAGCCTTATCTCCACCTCCACCTTCCTCGAGATTGACCAATTCTTCCTGTTGTGCCAACAATCTTTTGTGTTGCTCCTCAAGCTGTTTATATACTCTCCTTGAAGAAGACATTGTAAGAACTCAAGATTTGAAAACGATGAAGAAGGATTCTGAGCTAAAAAGAAGGATTAAGTTTGGTGTGAGGATGGATGTAGGGATGTAGGGTTTATATGGACAAAAAAAAGAAAGGATGAGGTTGTGGACAATGCCATGTGGCACTACGTGATTGGTTGAAAATCTTATCGAAATCTTGGCTAAGTTATTGTAAACAGATAGTGACACGTGGCGCGTCGAGATTGGTTGAAAATCTTATCGGAAATTTATCCCCAAAATAGTACGTTCGGATAATGACATGTGGCGTGACAAGATTGGTTGAAAATCTTATTGCAATCTTGGCTAAATTATTGTAAACAAATAGTGACATGAGGCGCATAGGGATTGGTTGAAAATCTATTCATAAAATAATACGTTCGGATAATGACACGTGGCGTGACGAGATTGGTTAAAAATCCTATCCAAAATTAAAACTATTTTTTTATTTATTATTTAAAAAATAATAATATTTTAAATGGGCTGGGTGCCAGCGCATTTTGTAGGGGTGGAGATCATTTGTGCTAGCGCATTTTTTAGGGGTGGAGATACATTTGGCCTATCATTGTTCATTGGGGTATGTCACTGTTCACTGAGTGGATTAAATGGGCTGGGTGCTGGCGCATGTTTTTCAGGGGTGGAGTTGCTCTAAGTGATCTGGTTTAGCTAGCTGGATTACACACTCATTTGGATAAACCTTTTTTTTTTTTCTTTTCCTATTCATTGTAACAAAGTAGAAGATGTGCAATAATACATGAATTGTGAGATTGAAATCATACATGTACTTTGTTGGAATTCATCTGTGGAAGTAAAATGGGCAACCCTAAGCCAACAAGGCTCACCGCTTTGCGAGAGTTGGGAGGAACGTCTATTGTACGCATCATTACTCTTACTTTGTGGAGAGGCTGTTTCCATGACTCTAACCTGTGACCTTTTGGTCACAAAGGAGCAATATTTTCGTTGCACCAAGGCTCGCCCTCATCAGTGGAAGTAAAACAACAAAATTTTCCTTATTCTTGTTGTGATGTCATGGGTTGCTTCGTGTTACTTATTAACATGTTCGTGCTGATTTCACTTCATTTTCGATATATCCAAACTTCAGTTGCTGAATCTGGTCATTGGTTTATTAAAATGCCGCAGCTCATAGTCCTCTAAACTACAATCAATTCATGCCATCCAAAGTCAAATGAAATCGCGAGAACATGTCGTCTTGGGGATGGGTTCTAGTGAAGATTTATAGAATAATAAGGTAATGCCTGAAGAATTGACAAGGATAGCTAAAAAGGTTTGCAGAGATAGGTAAAAATAGACCAGGCAATGTAGAAAATTTTGAACTTGAATCAGTTTTGGAGTGTTTATTTTTTTTATTTTTATGAGAAGTGACCTAGTGGAATGAATCTATCAATATACCGCTGAACAGTGAAAACCAGTAGAACCCTTTTTTTGTCTACCATATACGATAAGGAATCCAATGATCTCTTTTCTTTACAGTTTGGTACATAGAATTAGATGTTAATCCCTTGTGTCAGACACTGTCAGATGTGGAATTTGAGTGCTTGCTATGGAATGGAAGCCAATGATCCCGTAGCTGCTTTCCTCAGTAAGCTAGAAATTATTGTCATTGAGATAATACGCGCTTGTTTTTGTTACAAAGTTATTTCGAAAATTTCTATCCAGAACAATTCTAAGTTCTTACCAAATGTACTAGAATGAATTTTGCAAAGATTATCTTTGCAATAAGAAAACAAGTCAGAGTAAAGAGTACTTATAAAAAGTTTGATTAAAAAAGAAAAAAAGAAAAAAAGAAAAGAAAAGGGTACTTATAAAAATGAAAACATGTTCGGAAGTAACGAAGTTAGATTAGGCTGGCTTTATTGGTAGGCCAACTGGCAGGTGATGTAACAATCACACTTAAAAATAGTGCCAAAGGAATGCGGGTTATGTCTACTGAGAGGTACATTTGTTTCAATGAAATGTAAGAGTTAGATTTGTTATTTTATTTTATTTTATATTTTTATTTTTATTTTTTTGACATTCAGCTCCACTTGATCGTTATGTAGTTGATTGTTTGGTTCATTGTGTTTGAATATCTATTGAGGAATTCAACGATGGCCAAAGGTGAAAGTGAGGCTGTAAACAAGGAGAAAAACTTACCTATCCCACGTTATATAATATACCGCTCTCTTTTAATAAAACAAAAATAAATAAAAATTTACAACGCATGACTACAATTTTGCAATTCTGCAGTGCAGGCATTACCGATAATTTTCACAACCGTGTCAATCCCGATATGGTTCTTGAACTTTTTCTGTCCATGGCAATGAAAGACGCTGCAGTTGAAAAAAAACTGCTTCTGTTGTGCTGTAAAAATAAACTCATTTTTGCTGCTTCACGTTTTCAACTTTTTTCACACAAAACTGTGAAAATAATTGTTTTTAAGTATTTACCAAACATTTCTTTGAGCTCAACTTTTTTTTTATACCCACTTTTTATAAAAACACATCATTACCAAACCAGTACTAAATTCTTGAGATAACCTCTTCAACTACGCAAATATTTGAGTGAATTTCTGCAATGATATGAGCTATCCAACCTTAACATTTTCTTGACATGTCCATTTTTGGCAATGTCGAGCTGGTCAAATTGAATGCTCCTTAAAACTTTAACTATGATGTGAGCCTTCATCCTTAAGACAAAAACCACCCTTGGAAATAAAATGTTTGCCCCGTTTTGACATGAACATCAACTTTTAATTCTGACAAAGAAGATCGAAGACCATTGTAAGCGGCTACTACCTCATTTTTCACTTAAATCATTACTGGAAAGTAGAAAAAACAAACTTATGTGTCACCGACCCTTGTTTCGGCAACAGCAGTAACTCAAACTTCCTCTAGGAATCAGAAAATTGAGCTAATACAGCGACAGCAAGATTCGAAACGAACCTTTAATACTATGTGCTTGAATATAAAAGTGGAAGTGAGCCAGGCTTCCTAACATGCTCACGAACAAATGCATCTGATTCTGATGTTGCGACCATCTTGTCATACATGTATGAGCGAGACTTAACAAAATAGATATTTGATCCACCACGACTATGATATGCAAATCCAGATTTTCTCCAAATTAGGAAGAAAAGATGATTGAGCAGACAATTTCCACGACTATGATATGCAAGAATCAAAATAAAAAAGTGAGCAGACAATTTCTCCAACTTATCGAAATAAATGAGAGGGAGGGATGGAGGTCAGATATTCGGACTGGACATGGCTTACAAGAATCAAAATTTTCATACCCGAATTATCCTCACATATTTCAAAAAAGAAATTAGGAAATATACCAGAGATGGAGATAAATGTCTTCAACTACAACCATAACACGTTGGATTATGTAGTTAGATAAGACTACAACTCATGGACGCTTATTATCAACAAAAATTCTTTTTGAAAAAAAAAATAAAAAAAAAAAAAAAAAAAAGCAAAAACCCTACGTCTTCTTCCTGTTCACTTCTTCTCTAATTACTTGGTAGTCGTCATTCCCAAAATCTAAGTTACGCTGCTAACTGCTCTGAATAAACCTATGGACCAGATTCTTGATTTTATCATATATTTTTTTGGTTGGTGCGGTTTCCCTCTATCAACAATTCCTATCGTTGGTGCAATATCCATGATACAACCAAGTTCGGCGCTGAGAATTTGAAGGTCCTAGGCGAGCCTTTGAAATAGGGCCCTAGAGTTCTCTGACTTCCGACTCTTTGTACATTGACATGTGTAAAAAAAATTCACAAAATACATGAAAAGCCTATTTCTATATCTAATATCATTAAAAATTAATATCAAAAGAAGAAAGATATACAAACATTACTCAAATATTAGTATATTACCCGTCTCACATTTTTAGATGCAAATGCACTTATTAAGTTTACATAATCTAATTTTTCAACCAATTCAAACCGAAAGAGAAGTCCCTACCCAGTATGCCAAATTCCAATCATTTTTCTATTGTTACAATATTACTTATTACATTCAATAAATGAATGAATGGTTGGATTACAGAGACAACATCTTACAACTAGGAAAAATACTAGAGTGAAGAGGATACTAATTTTCGTATATGCGCCTAGACGGATGAAACGGATTTGAATAATTTATAATAATGTCATTTTTCAAAAAGGTGAGAGTTTTAGCCCTTTAGGTACATAATAATGACATAAAATAGGGTAATAAAACCCCATAAAAATAAACATAAAGGTGATGATTAAGAGAGAAGCAAAAAGTAAAAATAAGATGGTGGGGACTATTTAAAGGGGAGAAGACGTGCAGATATAAAAAAATATGGTGGGACCATCTTAAGTAAAATCATGCAATTAAAATGATGTTGGGAATATAGTTGTCTTCTTCCTCGTGCGAGGCCAACCCTGCAACAAAAGATTTCCAAATTTCGGCTTTTACATATAAGCCCGCATAGCTCCGGTCCATCCTCGTCCACACCCGCCTAACTCCGCCTAAAAATTGGGGGCCCTTCCTGTGGATGCAAATTTCCGCCTTCCCCTTCTTGGACAAAATTACGCCTACAAAACAAATCACACCTTTGGTCAAGGTCAAAAAGCCTCACGCGCCCATGATGAATGTGGGGAGGCTTTGGCTGAAGAACCTCCGATGCCAAAGTTAGAATTTTGAGGGAAGAGTGTTTGGAGAATTTTGTAGATTTTTGCAAGAGACTTGGAAGTAGTTTTTTGAGAGAATGGAGAGCTATTTATACGGATATGACCGGCCCTATTAGGAGAATAGGGATCGGCCATTTGTGGCATTTTTTGGGTGTAATTTGTAGTTAATTAGCCATTAATAGATTGATTAAGTAATAAATCCATTAATTGACTAATTAACATAATTTAGAAGAAATGTTTTGGGGGTTATGGAATAATTACCTTGTGGAGAGTATAGGATGAGGGTGGATGAAATAGTTTTGAATTTGTTACCTATATTGGGCACTTTTGACTTGGTTGAGGGATGATTGCTCGCTGCTCGTGCGTAGGAGTCCTGGTATGCCTCAAGGGTATTTTTGTCCTCTTCTATCCAAAAATCCACGTGTCGCCTTGTGATTATTTTTGGCTCCACAAATACCCCCACACCTGTTGGGCTGCTCGCAGAAAAAGACAACAGGTGTAGAGATTTTCTTGCTTTAGGAAATTTTGGACTGTTTCCTATTTTGATGTAGATTCCCTCTTTAATAGGAAATTAGATCCTTCTAGGAAAGGAAAATAAATTTCTCTCAAAGCCTATTTAAGTCCACCTTAAGTGGGTTATTAAATCAACTTTGAAGAGCGATTTATTCTACCCTACAAGAGAGAGAGAGAGAGAGAGAGAGAGAGAGAAAGCTTAGAGGATATTTGTTCACCCTCCTCTAGCAATCTTCTACATCTTGCATGTGCAAAGGACCGTCTTTCGTTGCTTTCTTCGTTTTCTCCGTGCCGCACTCATGTAAGAAAAATTTCATTTTTCTTGTCTTCTTCGTGGATAGTGCTGTCGCGGGGCAGCCGTCAGGGTGGTACGACATGTCGGCTGGCAGGGGCTAGAAGTCGGCTTGGCATGGCCAAGGAGGTGGTTTGGCAGGGGCCATTGCTTATGTTGCTCGGCTTGATTGAAGTCAAGGATTGGCTCAGCATGGGCCGAGGAAGTGGCATGGCATGGGCAACGGTTTGGGCTGCCACATCTGGGCTACTTACCAAAAATGAGGAAACTGCTTGAGTTTGATTTCTCAGCTGCCGTAGATGGAGCAGTCAAGGATGGAGCTGCCAAGATCAGAGTTGTTAAAGATGAAGTGTCGGATGAGCAAACTGTTAAGTGTAAAAGTGGTTGCTGCCCCTAATCATTTGTTGCATAGTTGATCTTCAAGCATTTGATCTTTTGAGCTATATGGCCTTCTCGCACTGGAGAGCTTACCCAGATGGGTGTCGAGGATTTAGTTTACCCCTATCACAATGGAGAGCAATTAGTTTATCCTCTCGCACTGGAGAGCAATTAGTTTATCCTTTCGAACTGGAGAGCAAACCCATATGGGTGTCGGGGAATTGGTTTACCCTCTCGCACTGGAGAGCAATTAGTTTATCCTTTCGCATTGGAGAGCTTGGAAATTATTGTCGTGAGTGCAGCTGAGGAAAGCTAGACTGCTGGGACAACCAAAATAATCTTTAGCCAGCCCCCGATTCTTGGTAGTTCGACTGATGTGTCATTTTGGTACTCGTCTGCCCCCGGCGTGCCATTAGGCTGAGTTGCTACATTTGTCAAAACAGAAGTAGTCTTTATATCCAGCAATCTATATGAGGGTCTCGTCTGCTCGGTCTTGTCATTGAAAGATGACTCGCTTATGTTGGTTATATCTCATCGGAGCACCTTGTCAATAGCTTCGTTGTGCGGGAAATTATGCAATCGCTCTGTCATGAGCCTTTCTACTTCTTCCTGAATTTGCCTTTGTTGGGGGTGGTAGAGCTCTCGACTGCCCCCAGTCGTGACCTGCTGGTCTAGGCTGCTATTCCATGTGTTTGGCTTGTCTATGCCACAGCTGCGGTGTGTGTGGTATGTTCCTAGTAGGCAAGCGGGTAACTCGCAAGCTGCAGGTTGAACTTGAGCTGGATTGAGTGACTGCTTCTCTCAGTCTGCTGTGCTGCTTACTCCGATGTGAGGTGGATGATGCTCCTTGCGGGCTTGCCACGAATGAACCCTTTGCCTGGAAGATTGTTCATGTTAATTATCGGAGTGTGGCCCTAACCGTGGGTGTATGTTTGTTTATGGGCCTAACTGAGAGTGCATGCTCATCCACACGCTAAAATGGGAGTATACGTTATCTCGGGGGTCCAGTCGGGAGTGTACTCCGTTAGAACGCTCGGTTGGTGACTGGTTAAGTGGTTGCTTGCCGTCACACTTGTGGAGAGGTTCGTTTGCCCTTGTCCTTCTTGGGGACACCTCGTCCAAGGCATGTTGGATCTCGGTGCATTGCAAGAGTTGATTCACCAAGGTTGTCTGTTGTGCAAGGGCTCTCGTCAACTCTATGACTTGTCAAGACAATTGTTGTTTGCCATTTGGATTGGAAGAGCTTGGAAGGAATATGCCTCCTTGAGTAGTGGAAGTGTGGTAGGCTCTGGGCACGAGATTTGAATTGGGAAATGTCAAATCTGCGGAGAAACTTGGTGAAAATGCCCCCGACTTTTTGGTTGGTTCGGATAGTTGAGATTGTCTTGGGCAGATTTGGGCTGCTTGGAATGTTGCGGGAGTAGGTTGGTCCATGGGAGCAAGCTGGGCCAGGAGAGTGGGCTGCTTGGCGAGAGTAGGTTGGGCCACGATAGTAGGTTGCTCGGCGGGAGCAAGCTAGGCCATAGGAGTTGGCAACTAGACGTATGATGCAAGCAAATGTGAGGCTTAGGCTCAACTTGGCAACGCGTTGGGCATGGAGTGACATGGCTTGAGTTGTGGCCTTAGTGCTGTGAGCCACCTTGGATGGCACGGCTAGGGCCGTGGTGGTGACACTATGGACCTCACCGCGGGTGGCTACCATGGTGGTTCCCATGGTGGAAGCTCGTGGTGGTGGTGCCGCTCCACCTATTGTCACATTTAGCCTTGTGGATCGCCGTGGTCCCATCTCTTGAGTGTTGAAATTTTCATTTGTTAAATTTTCTAAATTTCTAACCATTGTACTTGGAAGAGTGTTTGGAGAATTTTGTATAGTTTTGCAAGAGACTTGGAAGTAATTTTTTGAGAGAATGGAGAGCTATTTATAGGGATATGGCCAGCCCTATTAGAAGAATAAGGACCGGCCATTTGTGGTATTTTTTGGGTGTAATTTGTAGTTAATTAGCCATTAAAAGATTAATTAAGTAATAAATTGACTAGTTAACATAATTTAAAAGAAATGTTTTCGGGGTTATGGAATAATTACCTTGTGGAGAGTATAGGATGAGGGTGGATGAAATAGTTTTGAATTTGTTACCTATTTTGGGCACTTTTGACTTGGTTGAGGGATGATTGCCCGCTGCTTGCACGTAGGAATTCCGGTATGCCTCAAGGGTATTTTTGTCCTCTTCTATCCAAAAATCCACGTGTCGCCTTATGATTATTTTTGACTCCACACTTCCAAAGTGGGGACCCTAGATGGACGCCTACTCCGACTACCCTTAGGACCGGCTCTGGATACAACATATCAATGACATCTTAGAAGGCTCGAGGCCTTGGAGGTGCATAGTTAATTAATTTCGTCATATATATAATATATTTATTCCTTGTTATTATTGTTTTAATTTCTTCTTATTTATTTGTGGATCAATAGCCCTAGCTATTAATGGAAATTCTGTTTTCCATGCAATTATTGATAGAAAACCTACACACGAAAAACTATTTTCCTTTTTTAACACTCATATTTGGACTTTACATGCATCCAATACAAACGCGTCACCTGCTTCGGGACCATGCATCCAATCCTACAAGGAAGTAACTTGCATGTATGCTTGTAGGTATGTTTCGATTTAGTCCTATCTTTTGGATTTTTTATTTTTTTTAATTTATTTTTAGTATGAGAAGTGCCTTCACTAAATCTCGTTTTGAAAGACTTGTCTGGCTTTACCTTTACTTTTGTTGGATGAATTTTTCGTTTTGTATTCTTTATGCATCTTCACGTAATGTAGTTGTATTGTGTAGTATAGCCATTTGAAGTTTGAATCTTGATAATTGCGGTTGTTTATATTATAATATCTTTTATATTAGTAGAAGACAAAAAAAGAATACCCCTAAGTGCCAATTTTACATCTCCAATCCAAAATTTCAATATCCAAGACAAAGACATAGTTGAAAAAAACATTTTAAAATCCAAATCATGCACTCAAAAATGTCAAATTACAAAATACTCTATAGTCACGTACAATTTTGTATATGCACAACAGCCGACCAGACCCAGCCCTTTCTTTGATTAGGGGAAATCCACAAAGTGGTTGAAAGACCTATAGGGATTAGCTTGGTTCGTAGTAGGTATACCATTGGAGATGTTTATATATATTTCTCGATGATTTGTTTTGTTTAAGCGCTTCAGTATCTTTTTCTTCACCAGTACTTGTTCATTACTGGCATCTGGCAGGAGTGGGAGGGGAAATCTTTCTGCTAGTTTATTTGAATAAGCTCAGGTTTAGGAGAACTTGATACGATTGTTTTCTTCAAAGTGTGAGCACTTTTTATGATAGAACTTGATACTTCTCTAGCACATGACGACTGATTTTGTGCAGATTAATCAAGTTTTAATTTGATTTGTGTCATAATTGTTTATTAAGTGATATGTGTTTTAAACACACAAAACACACAAAATTCACACATTTACAGATAAACTCTCCAATATAGATGAACATGTTAGATGGAGCTTATATTTGTCTATTAGAGAGTGTATCAGTTTGGTGTGGTTAAATAATATTACTTATTTATTATTATTATTATTATTATTTTATCGTAATGTTGCTTTGAGCTGATTTGCTTAGTTTGCCCCCAAACACTTGGACAGGGTTCCTACCTAGCATATATAGTTTTGATCAAATCTAATGTTTGATCAAGGTCTCTTGATCGACCTAATAGATCCACCACACAAGCACATTGTTTGCACCTAAAATATGCACAATTTTACTTATTTGGGTTTAAAGCCAAAACATGACATTTGGAGGTTTAATATACGAATAGACTAAAAGTTGCACGTGGGAATGTTTCTCCACATGGTTTGAAGCGGTGACTTTATTACAAGTAAAGATGTTGGCAGACTTGGGAGAAGGACATGTGGAGGAAAGAAGTCAACTTGGTTGTTTTAATTATTAATTCATTGCAAGTGGGATTAATGTACATGTAGTGGAAAACCAACTTGCGTCATATGCAAGTTGGCAATGGAGCTTCTCTGAACATATTCAATGTCCTCAACAAAGGGGCTCTCTCAATTCTCTATATAAAGAAGCCGAGGCAAAATGATTATGGACACTCAACCAATCAATCAAACAATTCAACTCAGTTCAAACTATGCACCCTTTCACTACTACAATATTAACTTTAGGTGTCGGATGATGGTGGTGATTTAATAAGCCATTATGTTAGATAGAAGATATCCGACACATCATTCAGTTAGTGTCGAATAACAATGAAATCCCATCGGTTATATCTGACATAAATTCTTGGCGGATATTTAGTGTCGGATGCAACCACCATAAAATTATTATAACCGCCAGTATTTTTGAATTCTTTTTTTTTTTTTTTTTTTTATATAAATATTTTTAACATATTCCGGCGGTTTTTAAGTTAATGGTGCCGGTTATAACCGACAGAAATTGACTATTTTATTATTATTATTATTATTTTCACTCATAGCCCTGTTGGACATAACCGAGACGAGCAAAGAAAAATTTTGGGCAGCTGCCAGAATAATCTCTGAATGACTTTTTTTTCACAAATGGCCCCGTTACCTAATCTCTGAATTTTTTTTTTTTTTTTTTTTTTTTTTACGATTTTTTACACATGCTATCTCGAAGTATATGCAAACATATTTGACGGTTGGATAGTTGAAACTAGTTTCATAGAATGCATATCCTATCAAATTGATAGATATAAAAAACACTTAAGAGTTAATGTTATACTTTCATTATGTATAAAATAAGATTTATCCACTAGTGTAAATACTTTAAATCCAAGATCGAATTCATTCATTGCATTCTTATAGGGTCGAAGAGTGTAGCTGTAAAAAATCATCAAAATCGGAGCTAAAATAATCGTTAAATTGTGATTTTTCGTTTATAACCATTGAAAACTTTTGTTCAATTACCTAATCTCTGAATGTTGTTTTTTTTTTTTTTTTTTTTTTTTTTTTTTTTTTTTTTGTGATTTTTTACGTATGCGATCTCGGAGTATGTACAAACAAGTTTGTTGGTTGGATCGTTCAAAAAAGTTTCGTAGAATGCATATCGCATCAAAACAGTAGATTAAACAAACACTTAGAGTTAATGTTATACTCACTAGTGTAAATATTTTAAATTGAAGATCGAATTCGTTCAATGCATTCTTATACGGTCAAGGAGAGTAGCTATAAAAAATCATCAAAAGCAGAGCTAAAATAACTGTTAAATTGTGATTTTTCGTTTATAACCATCGAAAACTTTTGTTCTGTTACCTAATCTCTGAATGTTTGTTTTTTGTGATTTTTTACTTATGCGATCTCGGAGTGTGTACAAACAAGTTTGACAGTTGGATATTGAAAAAAGTTTGTAGAATGTGTATCGTGTCAAAACGGTAGATTAAATAAACACTTAAGAGTTAACGTTATAATTCCATTAAGTATAAAATAAGATTTTGTGGTATCCACTAGTGTAAATATTTTAAATTAAAGATCAAATATATTCATTACATTCTTATAGGGTCGAGGAGTGTAGTTGTAAAAAATCATTAAAATCAGAGCTAAAGTAACTGTTAAATTGTGATTTTTCATTTATAACCGTCGAAAACTTTTGTTCCGTTACGTAATCTCTGAATATTTTACGATTTTTTATGTATTCAATCTCGGAGTGTGTACAAATAAGTTTGGCAGTTTGATCGTTGAAAAAAGTTTTGTAGAATGCATATCGCGTCAAAATGATAGATTAAACAAATACTTGAGTTAATATTATACTTCCATTAAGTATAAAATAAGATTTTGTGGTATCCACTAACGTAAATATTTTAAATTGAAGATCGAATTCATTCATTGCATTCTTATAGGGTCGAGGAGTGTAGCTATAAAAAAAACATCAAAACCAGAGCTAAAATAACCACTAAATTGTGATTTTTCGTTTATAACTACTGAAAACTTTTGTTTCGTTACCTAATCTCTGAATTTTTTTTTTTTTTTTTCAATTTTTTACGTATGCGATCTTGTAGTATCTACAAACAAGTTTAACAATTAGATCATGGAAACTAGTTTCGTAGAATGCATATCTTCGTTAAATTTGCCTAAATTTTGAAGTGGGAAAAGTAATTTGTGCTAAGTTTTAATTTAAGTTTTTCAAGTATTGATTAGGCAACATTTAGTTTGTGTGCTGAAATTTTCATTGTACAATTATCTTTTTGTTTCTTTATCGCATATTTTACATGGGTTATTATCTATTAAACCAAACAATTATTTATTTAATTTTTAAAAACGTATTCTATTTAAATACATATTATTTATTTATTTATTAAACCAAATAATAATTATTTTATTTTTTAAAATCGTAACAAAATTTTGGGAGAGAATTTTTGGGGCGATTTTTTACGCCATTTTTTTTTCTATCGGTTATAACTGATAGTAATGAAAACTTTTTGTCGGTTTTTATTTTAAAAAATATTTTTGTCGGTTTTAACCGACAGTGATGAAAATTTTCCAAAATAAAATCTCTCCATCTCTTCCATGCACCAGTGCCTTCTCCCTTCCCCCTTTCTTCCCCTTTTTCTCTCTCCTCATTTCTTTCTCCTTCTCGCTTCAGTCACCAAGGATGAACAATTCGAGAAGCAACATTTCGAAACCAGTATGTTTTAAATTATTTGTATTACGTTCAGTTTGTGTTTTAAATTCCTGATGAAATTGGCAACTGCTTATCTTTCCAATTGGATGGAATCGTTTAATAACTATATGCAACTCTGTTTTTTTTTTTTTTTTTTTTTTTTTTTTTTTTTTTTTTTTTGTCATTCCAGATTATTGCTAAGGTCGTTGGTCATCTGGATTACTCTTTTGCGTCAACATGGCATCCTGATGGTCGCATATTTGCCACCGGAAACCAGTTCAAGACTTCTCGAGTCTGGGACATAAGAAATCTTTCATTGCCAGTTGCTGTTCTGAAGAATAACTTGGGTGCTGCTAGGTCAATTCGCTTTTCATCAAATGGTCAGTTCATGGTGGTCGCGGAACCTACGGATTTTGTGCATATATATAGCACAAAGGCAGATTAAAAAGTGTGGCAAGAGATTGATTTCTTTGGGAAGATATCCGGTGTATCCATGAGTCCCGATGACGAGTCTCTGTATATAGAATCTGGGACTGAACATAACCCAACTTGCTACAGTATAACATAAGGCATATGTACGGATATCTGGATTCCTATTTTTGATCCTTTTGGCAAGGGATATGGTGTACCTTAGAGGAACGTTGCACATCTCAAAGCTGGAAAATGCAGTGAATGCAGGGGATGCCAACTTGAAAGGGAAAGAAATGATTCAAAAAGTGGTTTATATTTTTTTTATTATTAATATATTTTTTGTCAGTTTTATCTGATAGAGAATGCTCTTATTTATTCGTTATTAATAAATTCTCTGTCGGTTATATCCGACACAAGTTCTGTCGGTTTTAGAGTATTTTTTATCGGTTTTATCTGACAAAGAATTATGACATCCCACATCGCGCAGGGGAGTGATCCTTAAATGTATATTCCTATCCCTACCAGCACGAGGCCTTTTGGGAGCTCACTGGCTTCGGGTTCCATGGGAACTCCGAAGTTAAGCGAGAAGGGGTCTAGAGCAATCCTATGATGGGTGACCCACTGGGAAGTTGCTCGTGAGTTCCCAAAAACAAAACCGTGAGGGAAAGGTAAGCCCAAAGTGGACAATATCGTGCTATGGTGGTGGAGCGGGCTTGGGAAGTGATTCGCCCGGGTCGGGATGTGACATAATACTTTTATTTATTCATTATTAATATATTCTTTATCGGTTATATTCGACACAATTTCTGTCTGAAAATTCATTTCCTGACATTGGCAATTCTGTCGCTCATTATATCCATCATTGCATCCACTTTTTGTCGGATTTTGCTTAATATTTGACAGTAATATACGTTTCTTGTCAGTTATCATAGCGACACTAATAAAGGGTTTCGTAGTATTGTTTTTAATACTTCAATTCTGCAAAAGCCTTATATTTCCTTTTAAAGCTTTGCTATTCTTCCGAGTAGTATTGAATTCCTTGTATTATCAATTACATTTCTGTACATCTACATTTTCTGTCATTTAAATTACAAGCAATTTACATTACCAGTCATTCACTTTCCTCTGTTATTTACACTTCTAGCAAACTTGTCATTTACATGTTGTTCCATTTCTCCACATAAGTAAAGTCCTTATCTTTAAGGCAAAGAAAGAACCTTGATTTGAGCCATTCCCACTCAATGGCGAAATCTCTTGTTTAGAATTCAGGCAAAATCTCAATCATTGAAATCCGTCTACTAGCCGCATCTAGTAGTGGCACACTCGCAACCACCAATTCCTTGTTCAAGTAAATGCCCAGTATGGCTGCGAGGCCCATGACTAATTTAGGGGGTGAACGCACACGTCTCCACATTTCGAATATATATCGTCGATATCGATCAAAGCATTGATAAGCGTATTACCAATCAGGCCACTATTATTGTTCTGATTCCATTCAAATAAACAAAACATGCAGGAGATAGAAAACTGAATATGCAGAAAGTAAGTTGTCAAGAAGGAGAATGGCTTGAATTTAGTATTGCTCTTTCAATATCCAGTTTACAAGAACTTATGAGATTGAGATTTATCGAGCGAGAGTTGTGGCCTGATTGGTGATGTGCTTATCAAGCATTACTTAAGATACATCACAATTCATTTCCTTTTGATAGTGAATCTATGAATTTGTTTCCCGCCCATTAAACTGGCGGGCAAACTACAAGCAAGAAGGAGACTTACAAAAGCATAAGCAGAGATGAGTTTTATGGTGAGACCAAAGGCCATGAGTGAGAATGTGAGCGTGATCTTGTTCTGTGAGTGAATGGGAATAATGGGTAACTGAGGAAGCTTGGTTTGATTAAAACTGCCAAGTTTATCGAACTTGGTATGATAATTGGTTGAAGATCTTCACAAGATGGTACACTGAGTGGCAGCAAAGATATTTCCCAAGGCCAGAAGCACTTCTATCGTCTTCAATGCTCTCCTGCCGGCACTCTGAAAATTAATACACACCCAAACGATGGTTTCTTAGTCAGCAAGAAATCTATTATATATGTTAACCATCGTTGACGCAGTTCAATGAATTGCACTAGTAATATATATATATATATATATATATATATATATATATATATATATGAAAATGTTAGGCTGTCCATAATAAGAAGGAGGAGAAATCAGAAGCTAATTACATGGCCTTGGAATCACGGGGACCATTGCTTGTTCTAGACTACGAGCCTTATCATGAATATGTAGTCTTTATTTATAGCTTATGATATTATGCATGCATATTTTGAATTATTAATCATTGTGTTTAAACAGTCTTTATGCCTTAATGCTTGATCACCAGTAGGATGTTTAGATGAGTAATTGAATGTAATTTCTGTTAGAATGCCACCTGGAAATTGAGGAATGGTTCTTGTGGTTAATAATTGTAATTTCAATTAGGGCGACTAGTACGTCTTAAGCGTTGCATGGTTTTTCAAAGGGTTTCACAAAGCGTAATGAGTTATGCATGTTTACATTTGATTTGAATGCCACAGACGGATGCAAAGTAGAATATGCATTAGGAAAATCTAACATTCAAGGTTGCGCTTGCATGTGTAATTCATAAGTATTTGGTAAAACTAAAAAGGATTTTTAAGGTGACGGCGAAACCCTAGTGTCTTTTAAATTTAATCTTCCGAAAATGTGTCATTTACTCTTTTTACCATATTGCTGATTTACTTAGTGTTTTTATTTAAATTCGTTTTTATTATTTTAAATTACAATATCAATCTTTCCTAAATTTTGTTTAAGTAATTAATTAAAATGTAATTTTAACATAAATTATCTGTGAAAAATGACCTTACTTGAGTCATTTATACTATAATCTTGTTCTCTTGCAAGTATTTTTAAGTATTATTTCTACATTTGTAGGTAGTAAAAATCCTAATGAATGACGCTTGTTTATTATAGAACGTTTTCTTGTGCGCCAGTTACCTTTATTTCATTGTCCAGGGAAGCAGAAAATTTTCATTGTGACAGGAACACAGGTGGTACACCACGTGTTTTTATGCAAGTGGTGAGAAATTTTATTTTTTAAGTTATTAACTTTTTAAAATACAAATCCTACCATTTGTATAATGACACGTGATGTACCACCTCGTGTACCGGTCACATTGAAAAATCTCTTCCGGAAAAGCGCTTGGCTTGCCAATTGTAGACTCATCTCATCAACCAGCTTCCCTAATCAAGGATTCCATCTGACCAAGTGGCTGATGGTAAGCATAGGAATTTCGGCACATCTAATCTTTCGTTGGATGGTGCGGCGGTTTGTGGATAATTCTGCTGATTTCTTTTTGTACAAGGTTCTTTTAGTAAGGAAAATGGAGAGGTGATTGGCATTCCTTGAACCTGTACAAGTGTATATGTATGCAGTAGCAGTGGCTGCAACAATTTTGTTCTTATTATGTTGCTCCACTTATCGTCTTTGTCAGGAGGTGATATTCTGCTGGCACTTGTAATATATCACAGTTGTTATTTATCTGATTTTCCTTTTTTACAATCTGCGACACAAGATATTTTCCTTTATGACCGAAAGGTCACGGGTTCGAGTCGTAGAAAGTAGTCTCTTTGCAAAGTAAGGGTAAGATTACGTATTATAGATGTTCGCCCCCAACCCTTATTGGAATTATTTTAGATCGACGGGCCTGGGGGCCCCACTCTAAAGATACCGATACTGTCATCAACTTTACCACTTGTCCAATTCGTTAGGTATGAGATTTTACCATAAAAGGCCTTGATATTAGTTAGAGTGGGGTAATCCTATTTAAAGTAATTGCTTTTCTTTACCCCCACCAATGTGGGACTGCTAACACGCCTCCTCACGTGTAACCCCATTTAGTGGTTCACACGTGAAGATCCACACAACGGCAATTGAAACTTAGAAGTCGGCTCCAATGGAGTTTAGACTTATTTTCAATCTTTTTCAGGAAGTGAATCTTAAGAACTCAGAGGCCAACTCTATGTTAAGAGTCCAAGCTTGTTTTCAAGCCCACACTTCTTGGTGACAAGCATTTGGCTTGCACAAGCCCGTGACCATGGGCTCTGATACTATGTTGGAATTTTTTTAGATCGACAGCCCCGGAGGGTCCCACTCTAACTACACTGATACTGTCTCAAATTTTACCACCTGCCCAATCCGTCAGGTGTGGGGTTTTATCACAAAAGGTCTCGATATTAGTTAAAGTGGAGTAATCCTATTTGAGGTCATTGCTTTTCTTTACCTCTACCGATGTGGGATTGCTAATAACCCTTGCAAAGCAGGAGGCTTTGTTGGCTTATGGTCACCTTTTTATATTACAGTTTTTCTGGTACTGAGTTTCCTTGAGTAGAACCTTATGACTTATGAACTACAATAGCAAGTTTTCGACAATGCAGATCATATAGCGAAGCGTATGCACAACGATAAATGGTTCCTTATTGTTTAGAGCACAACTTTGTTTTAGAGGGAAAAGACACTGCTATCTCATCAATTTGGTTCTATAAACATTTTTCATGTTGGTTTACAGGAGCCAATCATTGTTACATATGTACAAACCTATTTTTCTGCATTTGGAATTGAACAATTTCATATATAGATGGCTCACTCCTTAACCAACCAAAATCAGAACAACAAATACAGAATTTTTTTTTCCAAAAATTTTACTATTATTAAGGGGAGAGGGAGAGTATGAAACTATTTTTTTGGGGGGGGGGGTGAGGAGTTTTGAACTCGGAATGCATAGCTAGGTAAAATCCAACACCCTATCCACCAAGAAATTGGACCACAAGCATTAAGCTCATCATGTCTAGACGTCAACCCATTCAGCGAACTAAACTTGTCAATTCGATCTGATCCTGCTGTCCCAACAAAAAATGATCGCTAACCGAATGCAGCAGAGGAATAGAAAAGCATCTAAGATGGAAAGCGCAAGTGGTTCTCGGGTGATTCAAGTGCTTGTTAAGCCAGAAGCCAGAAGTTTTTGTGGGTCTTTGTATTGAGAAGGTAGCCTCCGTTTTGGCCCTTTTTCTGTACTCCAACACAATTGCAACTGCTTTTATCAATCAGATACTCTGCTGTGTCTACTGGTTTTGTCCCTCGCGTGGAACCTCCAGGCCTCCTGTAACTGTTTGATGTACACAAAACAAAGAAATGAGAGAATTACCAAATAATTCAAGCTGATCAATCTTCCTATGGCACTTCACATAAGCATTTTCATAAGATTTGGGAGTTGAAGAATTTCTAATTTTGAATTTAATTCTCTGCTTAATTATAATTTTCATTTTACAAACTAAAGGTCATACATCCATATATAGCACAATCTTTGGGCTAATTTTCGTTGGGGACTACTTTTGTGAAAAGCACTTCTGCTCATGAATACTTTTGCTAGAATTGTATTTCTAGAAACCCTGGAGAAGCATAAGCATCCAACTGTGAAATGCTTCTCCAGAAGCTACCAACTGTGCCCAAAAGAGGTTTTGGTTGTCAAAAACGCACATTTGGGCATTTTAGAAGCAGTCCTAAACAACTTAAAACTAAAAATCAAACAATGCTACGGTAAGTATATCAATCAACGTCGATATTCATTGTAAAATGTAATGTAATTATTTGAGTGTATGAGAAAACACACCCTAAGATAACTGTAGAAAGACTCCGTCGTTGCCCTATAACAAGGACATTCACCCCAAGAACCTTGCTTTGATCTAGAATAATACTTGCTTTGTCCTTGCCTTCCATTAGTGCCACCTTCTCAACCCGCACACGTACTTTTGGTTTTGCAAGTTTGCATGCATTCTTCATTTCTTCAAGAAACTCCGTGTTCCCTAAGCTTCCGTCTGCAGATGCGGTGGTGGAGCAGCCCCTAGGTCTTCTAAGGAACGTTGTTATTGTGTATCGCCATGAATTAGGGTATTCGATATGGAAGAGGATCAATTCATCGTTCTCGAGAACCGCTTTAGAGAGTGCATATTGGAGTGCACCTGCTGACTCTTGTGTTGGATCTGCTACCACCATTATTCTCCGTGGCGATGCATTACATCCATAGTCCATGTCCAGCAGGTATTGATACACTACCATCATCTGCCACCACCACCGCCACCACCCCGGTTGCTACCACGACGTACAACCAGAAAACCCCAAAGGGTTTTGCATGTAAGAAGTTTCTTGTTCATGATTATTATTAATTAATTAGGGGAATCTGTTACACCCATCCCTCCGGACCCGGACAATTTCCAGCGAAGTTCCTGAGGGAAACCATTTGAGATTGAAATGTTAGCTAAACGTGTAACACATAAAACTTTCTTCTTCCTTTTATTTCAAACAGAATAATATTCTTTTAGTTATGTTTGTTGTTCTTCTTTTCTTCGCCTGTGCATGCATTCAGATTTAATGTAGCTTCGAGCCACTAAAGTTCAACAATTTTAAGGTTACAACTTGAAAATATCTGTCACTTGCTAAAAATAAACCTTGAAATATATTTATTACTAACGCAACAAGCTACTTACCAACAAACAACAACCGCAAAAACAACCACAAAATATGAAAATAATGAGGAAAAGAAAAACTCTTCAAGAGCTCAATTGGAGAAAGAAATAAAAATTTCCTCATCAATCTACTTATCATGCTCTGATTGATTTTTAATTATGAAATTCTTTAATGTTACAAATAAGTTGAGTCTTCTCTAAAATATTGAATTTCCAGTGTTTTTCTCTAAAAGTGTAATATTATCAACCACCTATGCTATCTCTATGTATATCTCTATTGTAATTTCCCTCATTTTTCATTTTTTACTTTACAAATAAAATATTGTCACAATGAGGTATTTGTGGTCAACTCAACAAGTTTCCTGCTTGCATTCTTATGTTTTTTTTTTTTTTTTTTTTTTTTTTTTTTAAAAGAATAAAATCCAGAATGTATTTTAAATAGTGGGAGCTTGCAATATCAAAATGCAAAAGGGTATGTACTCTTCACATTACAAACACACTACTCAACAAGATTTAATCAACAAAAATACAAAGCAATAAATCTGAAAAACAAACTTTCTTGTGTGCTTCCAGAAGTTATGGCTTTCGTTCAGATTTGCTACTTTAGCCGTGAAGTTGACTTCAAAGAGAGGTAAAATGATGGATTTAGGCTGCTTAATAATAATTAAACGCGATAGCCAAAACAAAAAAGGTGAGCGTGCCGGAGTGGTTATCGGGCATGACTAGAAATCATGTGGGCTCTGCCCGCGCAGGTTCGAATCCTGCCGCTCACGTTTTTATACTTCTTAATATTTTCTTTATATTTTTGTCTGAAAGAGACAGCGTTACACGTTCTTCCATTGAGAAGTGGTTTTTTTTTTTTCACTATCCAAATACAAGACTTCCAGCGTTACACGTTCTTCCATTGAGATGTGGGTCGCGATAGAAAGTCTTTTTGAATTTTTCTTTATATTTTTGTCTGAAAGAGACAGCGTTACACGTTCTTCCATTGAGAAGTGTTTTTTTTTTTTTTTCACTATCCAAATACAAGACTTCCAGCGTTACACGTTCTTCCATTGAGATGTGGGTCGCAATAGAAAGTCTTTCCCCAAAAAAAAAAAAAAAAAAAAAAAAAAAAAAAATTCTCTTGCACATGCTACAACCTCCAAAGTATAAAAAACGCAAGACACATGATATCACTTCAAGTTAATCTCCCAATGAAGTTTTTCCTTACAATCCTTGAAAATTTTTAATCCAATTATCCCCTATATAATTCGTCGTACCGTCATAGTCCTTATTCAGAAAAGAAATCCAATAAAAGTAATACAGCCAAAGCGGCAAAAACAAGATCATTAGATATCAAACAAAAAGCAAAGCATCATGTAACTGTTCGAAAACTCAAATTGAATAATACATAATAATCAAGTTCCACCAATGTAAAACTCAATAAGGAAGACAGTTCATACCACTAAACTATAAAGAAAACGGACAGAGAAATGAAGGTAACCGCACCAAGTTTATTCCTTGAACCAATACATTTTTTCAGTAACAAAACTGAGAGTGCTGTAAACTAATCAAACAAATCTGGGCTAAGTGAGAGTAAGATGAGAGAGAGAGAGAGAGAGGGAGAGAGAGAGAGAGAGAGAGAGAGAATTTAATTCATGAAAGAATGCGTCTCTAAACGCTAACTCAACGAGGCACCACCGTGATCGAGTTACAGGATGCACCCCACCGTAGCCAAGGCAACGATTCCCCTTACCCTCAGTCTCTCTGGGGTACCATTAATTTGCATGGCATTGGCATCGTTTCCAATCATTGTATCCCTACACAGACAGACACCATACACGTTATATATACACACCCCACCGCCACCACCATCTCTCATCATCCATCAACTGTACGTGCTGTCACTATTAATTGTTAGAAAACAGTGTTGTCCTTTCAACAAGATGGATACTGGGTCGGTCTTGCTCTTTCTTGCAGTGGCTGCTATAATCTTCTTTTGCCCATTAATCATGGGACCACTGAACCCTCCGGCGCTCCCGCTGATGGTTGCCTTCGCAATGGTTTTAGGAGCCGTCTGGATCGCTCTGAACCATGCATCTAAGTGATGAATATGATGCCAGTGGCAGAGTTATGTTATATGTGTACTCCTCTATGCATGCATAGACTGCATGAGAAATAATAATAATAAAAAAATAATAATAATTTTATTATTGGCTTAATTTGTTTATTGGCCCCTTAACTTTTCTTTAGTTTCTGTAGTCCCTTAAGTTTGTGGTCAAATTTGTCACGTTTTGCTGCTATTTTATTTCATGTTCGGGGAGAGATTTACGTGTTGGGCTAACTCCAAGTGCAACCAAATCCCATAGAAAACTTAATAGAAAAAGTACCACTTCTTACTAATAATTCGATACATAGTCTTTTGTTCTTAACTTATACAGTGACGACTGTGACATATTTGCATTAGCTTAGGTTACATAATACTTTGAAAGGTTTTATCATTTATATGTCTCGACGTTTTTTTTTATTTTTCTTCCTCAATTTGCAAATTATGTCTTTTTACCCTGTAGTTTCATTCACACATTTACAAATTCAAGGGGAAAGAAATTAAGCTCCATATTGTTTGTTTTTTATTTTTTATGAACTGCTCCTTAGTGTTTGGAAGGTTCAAGTTTGTACACAAAACCCACCACTGGTCCACTGGGGCTAACTTTTGGTCTCCAATAAAGATGGATCAAATCCTCGCTTTGAGGAGAATCCATTCTCCTTAAATCTTCATACATAAAGCTACAAGATTTACGAGTTTTATGTTTAATTTCTTTTATAAATATACATGCATACAACAAACATGGCTTTTGAGAGTAAAATCTAAGACTCTACTTACAGTGGGAAAGATTACTGAATTTTACGGACAAGTATAACTCGGTTAGAATTATGATAGACCAGGATTCAATATTCTCGAAGGACAAACTCATCTTCCCACTAAAAAAGATAAATAAACTCACAACCTATTTTATTAAAAGAGAATTTTTTAGTGTGACCGGGACACAGGGTAAGCTATA
Organism: Pyrus communis; assembly: GCF_963583255.1. NCBI lineage: Eukaryota > Viridiplantae > Streptophyta > Magnoliopsida > Rosales > Rosaceae > Pyrus > Pyrus communis. Next base: position 16,035,699 of record NC_084806.1, read on the forward strand.
TGTCATTTTACAATTAGAGGCAAAAACATTTATTGGTTTTTTTTTTTTTTTTTTTCCTCAAAGTTATTTATTTATTTTGAGGTTAATTTTTTGGGAGCCTTACTTGTAGAGACACAAACATATACATATTTCATACAACTCCACACCTTCTAAAACATTACAAGGAGGGATAAAAAACCCAATAACAGAAAACCAAGCCCAAACAAAAAAAAGAAAGGACCGACTAAATTATGGCACATGCCCCTCAACTATAACCGTTAATAAACGGGCACGTTAACCGCTACATGACAAAAAATCATAAAAACTAACCAGTTTCCCTTTTCCCTTATTTAATACCCGTGGTTTCATCTTCCCCAAACCTATCATTTCAAATTCCTATTACACAAAAGATACTTCCCTAGAAGAAAAAAAACCCCTAAAATCTCCATAGTTTCCGACACTTTCAAGCCGGATTTCAGTAATTGATTCACAAAGTTCAGTTAGATTTCCAAAAAGATCAGTGCTTCAAAGGTTTTCCTACTATTCAAAATCGTCCTTTTGCATGATTATATTTCGAACTCTGTAAAAAACGAATGCATTATCAAAGTTTTGGATGCATTATCAAGTGTTTTTTACACTTGATTTTACAAAAAATTCAGTGTTCCACTTCGAGAAAAACTATTTCAATGTTTTAGATGTATCAGTTTCGTTTTTTTAGTTTATATGTATATTGATTCTTCAACAATATCTGAAAAAGAAAATGAATATGCGTCTAAATTTTGTGAGTAAAAACATTAATCGTCTAGCTTCGATGCTGCACTTTGAACTGATGCTGCACTTTGTAAATTAATTATTGTTCTACTTTCTGTTTGTAAATTGGTGCTGCACATAAACATGTTGTAGAAAAAGAAAAGAAGGAATCTGCATCAAGCTTGTGTTAAAACAATTATGCATCTACATTGTGCATTAACAACCAATTCTGCATCTACCTTGTTTGCTAATTGATGCTGCATCTACTTGCGCATTAAGTGATACTGCATCTACTTGCGCGCTAAGTGATGCTATATATAGCTTGTGCGCTATGTGATGCTGCATCTAGTTTGTGTGCTTACTGATGCTGCATCTAGCTTGTGTGCCTAGCATCTGCCCATTTGCATCTATAGTTTGTCATTTATATGACTTCATATTATTTGATTAAAATTTTTACTCATTATCTTTTCATTTTTTTTTATGAAGATGACGCCAAAAGTAAAACATTTTGCAATAAAAAAGAAATTAGCTCCAAAATCTCCTGTTATAAAGCGTCGGGTAACAGATGATAAGTATGTTCAAGTAAGACTGAATCTCTTGGCCTTTGCAAGACTAATACAAGAGCTCAAGCCAAAGCTTGATGAAAAACAAAAAGTTTTGGCATTCATATATAAGTCACCTTTTGGCAGACTAGTGAAAGCTTACATAAAAGGTGAATTACAAATGAAGAAATCAGACTGGGATGTCATACATATAGTGAATTGGTAAACACTGAAAAGGGAATGTTTAAATTCAAAAATGGATATTGCAAAGTAAATGATGATGATATCCAACGCATATTTGGGATACCAAACCAAGGCAGAGAAGCTCCTCAGTCAACAAGAGACTCATGAATCTCAAAGCTGAAAGAAAACAAATTTGTTGATAAATACTTCTCAGAAATGACAAGAATCGGTAGAAGATAATTTGCACAAGCAATTAAAGTTGCATTTGATACTGGGACAATAGAAGGGGATCAAGATGAAGCTTGCCTTATAATTCTATATCTGCTTGGAAGTTCTGCAGGAAAACTCCCTTGGATTTTGGCCAAGAATTGCAACTCCATCGATAACATAAATCAGTACAACTGGACCAGGGAAGCAACAAGATACTTGATGGAATCAATCGATAGAACACAAAGGAGAAAAAGAGACAAACAAGCAACCGTTAGTGGAGTTGTTGTACTTTTACTAGTAAGTAAACAAAAACTAATAAATAAATAAATAAAAAAAAAAACAGTTTTTGTCTTATTTTACAAAAATATGCAAATCTCTAACTTTTATTTTGTCTACAATATTGGATTTGTGATCACACTACAATCATCAAACAATTAGAAGGAAAGGAGAAACGCTTGCTAACAGTAGTGAAGTGGGATTTGACAGTTCTACATGAAAAAAATCTATAAAGAAACAAATGAAAATTTGGAGGTAAAGTTGATACTACATATACTTTTATGTAAAATATGATTCTACATGTATTTTGTGTGAAAATATATTCTACATGATAGAAAATTTGCAAAATTGGGAACATCAAACTTCTCCCAATAACTCCTTGTTATAAAAACATGAACTCAATTGCTAAAAATTGATTCTTCATAAATTGGGGAACCAAAAATTGCAAAATGCAAAAAACTTATGTTGCATACAAAACATATAATTTGATTCTGTATAAGATCAAAAACTTATTCTGAACGAAAAATAACAAAAAACTGATCTGATAACAAACTTCCATAATACAAAAAAAAAATCCAACACTCAAAAAAATAAAAAAATAAAAATAAAAAAATTAAAGTTTGACATGTATGCTTCTTATGGTGTGAAATCTGATGACAACAACTACATCTTACACCTTTTGTCTCATTTTTAGACTTGTAACGATGAATACGTGGTCTACCACCTTGTCCCCTTGTAAGAGGGGGCTTAACAGGAGCAATAGAAAACTGATAGCTTAACTTATAAGAAGAAACTTTGCAGTAGTCATCCACACAATCCTCAATATCATGATGATCATGCAGAATAACTTGCAAAGCATGAGGACAAGCAGCAAAGCATGAGGACAAGGAAATCTTTTATGCTTCCATTAAACAAATGAACACTGGTGTGATCCACCATAACAACAAAAGAGTTCATATCCCTCCGAACCTCAAATACATCATTAGATGACCAACTAACAATCCAATGACTACCTTCTTGAACAAAACCTCTAAGATCATCTTCTTTTTGGACATAACAAAGAAAACCACTTTTCTGAAACACGCCTCCTGTCGGACATCATGACCATCAACCTTCCCTTAATTGATTCAATCAAATCAAGAATAGGCATCCGAAGCTCTTTAGAAATCATTGCGTTAAATGATTCTGCAGTTGCATTACTCATTTCGCCCCATCGATTTCCTCAAAAATATATAATAGAATAATACTCTTTTGGAAGATCATCTAAAAATGAATTGGAAATATCTCCTCCAACACTTCTCATTTTCTCAATATTCCTATCAAAATCTTCAACACTACATGCATATGCACAATTTTTGAAATACTCATACAACCGATCCTTAAAAAACTTATTACATGCACATTGCCTCTCTAAATTTTCCTTCATATGTATAATGCAGAAACCATGAGAAGCAGTAGGGAAGTACCTTCGAATAGCATTCAAAAGCCCATGATGTCGGTTGGTAATAAATGTGATCTTCATTCTTTGCTAATTTAATATCTGAGCCAAATGTTCAACAAACCACATCCAATTGTCTTCATTTTCTATGTCAACAATACCATAACACTCAGGAAAAATCTCTGTGTAGAAAAAAAATTAATAATTATATCAAAAAACAGGTTACATAACATTACTAATGTTGCACATTAATAAGTGATGCTAAGTCATTAATCAGTTTTGTAGAAACTAATGCTGCACAAATGCTAATAAAAATTTCAAATCCTTTGATGTATATTTGTTTTTGGGGGGGGGGGGGGGGGGGGCAACCACCCCTCCCCCATAACTTGATTTATAAACCATTTATTGCTTCCTAATCCATTCCACATTAATAAACAGATGCTGCAAATTATTAAACTGATGTTGCACTTTAATAAACAAATCTACACAAAAAAGAATAACCTGATTATCCAAAATATATAAATATTGAAATTCAAAATGATATCACAAATCTATAATTTATAACAATGAAAAAACTTACCATTATTTGTATTTTTAGTACAACAACCAAGAAGAGTATTGGTTTATCTTCGTTTCAAAAACGTACCATCAAGGAACAACATTGGTATACACCATCGGATTCATTTAACACAAACTCCATAAGATATGAATAACCTTTCAAACTAATTACTATCAATATCAAGTTCTAGTACACAAAAGGCTCCATCTTTGGCATGCAAAAACTTATCAACCTACCAAGACAAATATCCAAAGAAAAGAACCTCATCACCATTAACCTCATTATATGCAACCTCTTTGCCACGCCAAGTTGCATGGTATTTAACATCAAGACCATAACTCTCCTTCATTTCTCTCATAACACTCTTCACCTTAATAGATGGATTCAAATGAACCTTGATAGCCAACAAAGAGGACAAAATAGAAGGGCCAACCCTTTTATTCTCCTTTTGATGAATATGTCTAGTGCAAGTATGAATATTATTTAATGAATATTATTTAATTTTTTAATGATAAAACAACCACTAAGCTCTTGCACAACAGCATGAACATGCCATTGACACCCTTCTTACAGTTTCTTTGAGTAAACAGTAGTAACATCCTTACAATCATTCCTAGTGAACTTGAAATCAAAACCAATCTCAATAGAGTATTGTGTAAGTTTTCTACGAAACTCAAATGCACCATCTTCATAACTTTGACCCTCATAAGAAATATAACTCTGTCACTCATTTGTTACATAATGGTGAGGTCCATAAGAGCCATACTTACCCAAATATTGGTTTTCATCTCCAATACTATTAGCTTCACTTAGGCAATAAGATGACACACTACAAGTAGGAGCAATAGACATCTCCTTCTTAGCATGAACATAAACATCAACAACTAGATTTGAAATCAAATTATTCACCAGTAGAACGATCTAAATATCTTCATTGCACTCTAATAAACAGTTTGGTTCGCCTCAGTATAATGAGTATTTCAACAAAAAGCCTCCTAATGACAAACTTGAAAACCTAAAAGTTAATTGCCCACACAAATCCTCATAACTAGTATGCGAATAAAGCGGCACAACCAGTGCACAATTTTCATATACACACTTCAACACTTTAACAACGGACATGATCTACACTAAAAAAAAATAAAAACATAAAGTTAAACTGATGTTACACAGAAATAATTAGATATATATATGCATTTTAAAATGTAAATCTAATAATCAATAAAAACTGATGCTGCACAAAAAGCTTCCAAAATATGATGAAACTCTTACAATATTATGTAAAATTGATGCTGCACAAATGATAATAAAAAAAAAATGTATACACTAATGTTGCACAAATATCTGTAACACAGATGCTACACAAAATGGCAAAAATGATCCATTAACTGGTTGCTAATCCATTGTCCTTTAAATAAACCAATCCCAAGTGGTTCTTTGTGATTATATAAGACTGATGCTGCACAAGTATTACGTTGGAAATTATTAAATGTTTATTGGGGAGGGGGGGTTTCCCCCAACCTCCACCCCAAAACTTATGCCAACTGATTCTGCAAGATTCTATGAGCTGATGTTGCACAAGTATTACATTGAAAATTATTAATGTTTATAGTGGGTTCCCCCAGACCCCCCTAAAAAAAACTTATGACAACTAAATCTGCACGATTCTATGAACTAATGTTGCATAAATATTAATAACCTTCACCAAATACTTAACTCCTAATCCATTCCAATTCCAACAAATATATATGACAACTATACTGGAAAAAAAAAATGGAACTTCAATGAAAAACAAAAGCAGCACGACGAAAAATCACCTTCGTCAAATCATAACACATAAAATTTAGAGAGAAACACTTACCTTCGAAGAAAACTTGAATGATTTGAATAGAAATTATTGAGAGAGATAATTGAGGGAGATGACGAGAGATAAATCGGAACAGATAAACTTCAGAGAGAAAGAAAAACAGCAGAGAAACGAAAATATAATTTGAATGATTCAAATCACTGCCGATCTCATTTAACAGAATACGTAACTTTGTTTCTAACGGAAAAACAAGACATGATGTCATCTTACGTGGGTTTAAAAAGTGTCCTTTCATGAAACGTTTAAAAAGTGTAGTCTCAATATATAATTAAGTATTGAAAGTATACTCTAAGTGTAATTATATATATATATATATTTTTTTTTTTTGTTTTTAAAAGGTTAAAAATAAGGGTAAAAGTTTGAGTTATTATGGGTTTTCTTTTTCCAAATTCAACTTGGACTGCCAAGTGCATCACTATAAAAACCCGATCTTAGCCCTCTTATTAGACAAATATGTGGTCCTCTAGATGCTTCTCAGTCTTGTCTAGCAAGGTGTCTCAGGCGGCAGGTTGATGGTGATAGCTGGGGATCTTCATTGTGCCGACCGACTTCTTCTAAGGTTCAATCTGGCGTGAAACGTTCTAGCTTCCTTGTTGAAGGAGATGATTTGGTACGACCTAAATGTCCATGTGTCTTATCATCTCCTTCCCATGTCTTTCCTCAATTGGCGGTGCTGTGTCAAAACAGCCCCGCCGAACACCATGAATTGCATAACCTGGAACTGCCGCGGTTTAGGGAATGACCCGGTAGTTTAAGCACTGGAAATTTTTGTTTCCTAGTATGTTCCCTAAGTTCTCTTGCTTTCGGAATCAAAGTGTAATTGGAAGAGAGTGGACTACATTCATCGCCGTCTTCGTTTCAAGAATTGTTTTTCTGTTCCTAGCATTGGTCACTCAGGATGTCTGGTTCTTTTTTGGTCTAATGATGTATTACTTAATGTGATGAGTTTATCTGCACATCATATTGATGCTGGGATTAAGGTGTTTGGGGACTTTTATGGATATGTCGCCACTTCTGAGCATTTGAATTCTTGGGATTTTATTCGACAACTTTGGGATGCTAGTTCCTTACTGTGGATGATTTTTGGTGATTTTAACGAGGTATTGCTGGCTAAGGAAAAATCTAGAGGGAGGGTCTGTAGTCTTTTTGAGATGCAAGAGTTTCGAGATGTGGTGGGCGCTTGTAACTTAAGAGACCTAGGCTTTGATGGAGATCTTTTTACTTGGGCTAATTCGATGACTAAATGCCGACTGGATAGGTGTTTAGCCAATTCAGGATGGCATGCACTATTCAAGTGATCTCAGGTTATTCATCTTCCTCCCCTTTCCTCTGACCATATTCTGATCCTACTTTAAGTACGGAGTATCTCGGTTCATTGTCCTCGATGACGAAGGTAATTTCGATTTGAGGAAGCTTGGCTACAACAAGATGATTGTGCTTTAGTGGTTGAAACTGGTTGGGCTAAGAATGTTTTGGGCACGCCTTCATATTGTGTTTGTGAGAATCGTGTTGAGCTATTGAAATGGAAGCATTCTCTACACTCGATGCAGTAAGAGATTAAGGTGTTGCGTGACCAAATTCAAATTCTTTCTGATGGGGTGGAATGGGAGATTAGCAATTCCCTTTATAGTAAGCTGCAATCACTCTTTGGTCAAGAGGAATCTCACTGGAAGCAAAGGTCTAAAGCAACCTAGCTATGAGAAGGAGATCGTAATACGAGATATTTTGATCAGAAGGCTTCCAATCGTCATCGGAAAAATATCATAAAGGATTTATTTGATGAAAATGGTAATTGGTTTTCTTCTTCTGGAGATATTGAATAGATTGTGGTAAGATATTTTTCCTCTTTGTTCAAATCAAATGGGGAGATTCAATTCGATGCAATTCTGAACACGGTTCCCTAGCGGGTCACTCCAGAGATGAATAAGATGTTATGTGCTGATTATTTAGATGATGAGATCAAAGAGGCTTTATTTCAAATGGACCCTCATACGGCCTCGAGGCTTGATGGGTTACTCCCCTTTCTTTTATAAAAAAATTATAGGATATTGTTGGTTTAGATGTGGTTGCCGCTGTTAAGTCCTTCTTATCTTCAAGCCGAATTCTAAAGCAACTCAATTATACTATGGTTTCTCTTATTCCCAAGGTCCCAGAACCAACGAGCATGACTCAGCTTCGCCGTATTGCTCTGTGCAGTGTTCTTTATAAGATTGGGGCTAAAGTTATTATTAATCGACTTAAGGGTATAATGGATTCTATTATCTCAACACAGCAGGGTGCTTTTATCCCAAGACGCTTAATTTCTGATAATTCCCTTGTTGCTTCTGAGTTGGGTCACTATCTGTACAATCTCCGTCGGGCTAAACGAGGTTTTTTAGCCTTGAAGCGTGATGTGAGCAAGGCATATGACCGTGTGGAGTGGTGCGTTCTTAAACCAATTATGCTGACACTTGGCTTTGATCTTCGGTGGACTGATTTGGTCATGACTTGTGTCAGTTCAGTTATGTACTCTTTTCTGGTTAATGGTGCTGCTACTAGGTATATTTCTCCCTCTCGAGGCCTTAGGCAAAGGGACCCCCTCTTCCCTTATTTATTCCTTCTTTGTGCTGAGGGTCTTACTAGTTTGATTGCCCAGAGTGTCCATTTGTCGTGGAGTGCCGACACCTACTATCCGTCGATGATAGTTTTTTGTTTATGAAAGCATCCTTTAAGGATTGTTGGTTTCTAAAACAAATCTTGCAGCTCTATAAGGTGGCGTCGGGACAATGCGTAAATTTTCGGAAGTGTGCAGTCTCTTTTTCATCTAATATTAGGTGAGATATTTAGGATCAAATGGCTGCTTATTTAGGTGTCAAAATGGTGGATATGCAGGATCGGTATCTCGATCTCTCTATCGTTCTTTGGCGGAATCGCTCGGAAAAATTTTCCTATATTAAGGACCTTCTATGGAAGAAGTTGAAAGGCTGGAAAGGAAAATTACTCAGTGCAGCTGGAAAGGAGATTCTTATCAAGGTTGTTGGCTAGTCTCTTCCAATTTACTCAATGAATTGCTTTCTTCTTCCAAAATCTTTTTGTGAGGATCTTCAGTGTATTCTGTGTCAATTCTGGTGGGGTGATAGTGAAGACTTCCGTCATATTCACTGGATGTCTTGGGAGAACATGTGTCGTCCCAAAGAGGAAGAGGTCTTGGATTTCGGTCATTGTACGATTTCAATCTTACACTTCTTGCCAAACAAGGGTGGCGTTTGGTTCAAAATCCAAATTCATTGGCGTCTCAACTGTTGAAGGCCAAGTATTTTCCTCATAATTCTTTCTGGCAAGCGTCACTTGGCTTGTCCCCTTTTCTATGTTGGAGGGGCATTATAGAAGGACATTTAATTCTGGAAAATGGGTCTCGTTAATAGGTGGATAATGGCAGCTCGATTAGGATATGGCACAATAGTTGGCTTCATTGTCCCCATCTTTTTCGACCTCTCATGCCTTCTCTTCCAGTTGAGGGAGTGAATATGTTAAAGATTTGATTGTGGTAGAATTAGCGTCATGGAATTGTAACTTGATCACTGCCTTATTTCTTCCTGATGAGGTTGCATTGATTCTAGCTATTCCATTGAGTTGCAGGCTTCCATCTGATAAGCTAATATAGCATTACGATACGAAAGGTTTGTTTTCTGTAAAGAGTGCCTATAAAATTACGTTTAATCGTCACTTTGAGGCTTCATCCTCGCAACCTAACTCGAGAAGAGTATTGGTGTGGAAGGCTATATGGAAGACGACTATATCTGGTAAAGCTAAGATGTGCAATTGAAGGGCTTGCTGGGAAATTTTGCTGAATCATGCGAATTTGGAAACCCAGGGGGTTGTTGTGGACAATATATGTCTCTTTTGTAGTTCATCTCCGGAGTCGGCGCTACACTTGTTTAAAGATTGTCCATTCGCTCGTGAGGTTTATGCTTACTCTCGTTTAAGGTTGGATTCTAGGCTCTCGGTTCAAGGGTCAATGTGTGATTGGTTGTCTCTTTGTGTGGATCATTTACCCAAAACCCAAGTGGACTTACAGTTCATGACTATACAAGAAATTTGGCATGCTAGGAACTTGCTGTTATGGGAGAATCAAAGAAGTAATCCGGCTCTAGTTTCTCACATTGTTAAATTGCAGATGGCAGAGTTTGTGAAAACTAAGTCTGGTATTTCTTCCTGCCCTCTCCAAGTCACGGTGGAGTCTTTCTGGGTGGATGAAAATTAACATTGATGGTTAGCTATGCTGGAGGTTTTTTTCGCAAAATTTCCTCTGCACTGAACCCTAATATGGTGGTAATGCTTGTTGTTCGTGAGGGTATCCATTGGGCTATGGATCGGAATTTGGCTCGAATAATTATGGAAAGTGATTCATTACAGGTGGTTCAGGCCATTGGCAATCATGTCCAGGGATCTTCACTTTTGGATCTTATGGTGGAGGATATCCATGCTCTTTTGAGGGCCTTTGTGGATTCTAAGGATTGTTATGTGCATTGCACTGCTAATGTTGCAGCACATGGTATGGCCAAGTTGGCTGTTGTTTCTTGTCTTGATATCTTTTGGTATAATAAGCCTTCAGAAGAGATTTGGGAAGGCCCTCTATAATGTTGTTTAATTTTTGCTTTCTCAATAAAACACTATCGTTTCCCTTCAAAATAAAATAAATAAATAAATAACCGATCTCTGATTTCAATTTGGAGCGCAAAGTTTCTTTTTCTTTCTACAAACCCCAAACACAGAGACCAACAACAAATTCAACAATGCTGCACTGCTACATTGCCCATCCTAAGAAGATATTCTCTACGTAGAAGAGCTTCTCCACAACGCCTTTAGCCTCAAGCCATGGTTGTGCTCCCTAACATCCCAACCCAAAGCTCCATACAAAAGCGGTTTAGAATCTACGAGCGAGCCCTCAAGGCGCTGCCGAAATGCTACAAACTTTGGCACACTTGCCTCCGCGAATGGCTCGATCTCGTTCAAAACCTACCCATCACTTACTCGTAGCACCAAACCCTGAACTATACATTCGAAAGAGCAATTGCGACGACGCAAAAATGTCCTAGGATTTGATTTTGTATCTGCAAATACCTGACGGACCAGAAATTACTCACTCAGACTCGCCAGACGTTTGATTTGTTGGCTATCCCACATCAGTGGGGGAAACCAACAATGATGACTTTAAATATGATTACCCCACTCTAACTAATACCGAGGTTTTTTGTGATAAAACTTCACACTTGACGGATTGGACACGTGGTAATTAGGGGTGGAAAAAATTTCCGAAAATCCCAAACCGAACCGAAAAATTCCCGATCCCAAGCCAAAAATTTCCCAAACCAAAATTCTCAAAATTTTTGGGATGCTATCTCGAACCGATCCCGAAATTTTGGTACGGGATTCGGGATTGACTTCTCAATATTTCGGGAATCCCATACCAAACCGAAATTATATATTATTAATTAATATATATATATTTATACATATATATATATATTATATTATTCTTTTATAATTGATGCTAGTAGTTTCTAATTCATGCTCTGCAACCTGGAATGCCTTGCACCTTGCATATTTTTCATGTTCTGTTTGATATTCATTTGGATTTTATTATTGCTATTGTCATGGCTGATGATTTCAGAAGGTTTGATTCTTTTGTCTCTCAATAGATTGCCAAAAGGGTTTAATTAATTTGAATTTTGACTCTGATAAAAACAATCAAGCATGCCAATATTTGATTAAATGGTAGTGTGAATGAAATGACATTCCTAGTTCATGAATGTATTCTTAAATTATATATTTGAAGAATAATAAATAATTTCATATTTTAATTTGGGATTCCCGATTTGTCCTAAAATCCTGAAAATATTTCGGGATTCTCAAAAATTTTGTTTGGGATTGGTCTTCAAATTCTCATCCCAAAAGATTTCGATTTGGGATTTGGGATACTAATTTCGGTTTAGTATCCCATACCGAACCACCCCTAGTGGTAATTGCCAAGTTGGGACAGTATTGGTGTTGTTAGAATGGGTCCTCCGGGCCCGTCGATCTAAATATTCCAACATGATTAGGCCCTCCGTTCTCTTCTCGTGACACAACATGACTGCGTCTGGGAACTTTACCTCCCTTTTGTTGGCCAAAAGGGTGTCCCAATCGAGACAGCCATTAAGGTTTATTCTAGGGGTAAATTACGATTTGACGCCTAAAATGCCACCCCAGTTGAAATTGACCCCTTGAACTATTTAAAATCAGTCAATTAACCCATTTTCGTTAGATTGCGAAAACAATTTCGTCAAATTCAAGGGCAAATTAGTCATTTTATCATCAATTGTTACTTGTCAGCTATAACCACTAATAAAATTTTGACACATGGACACAGAATAATTCAAAAACATATAGCATAATGAGAAAACATAAAAAAAAAAAAAAAAAAAAAAAACTAAGGGTTTACATGACGGACCATCTCCCATTGTCATTATACATTATTTTGTTTTCAAATGTCATAAGTTCATTGGTGATTATAGTTGACAAGTAAGAATTGATGAAGGAAAGACTAATTTTCTTTTGAATTTGATGAAATAGTGGATGGAATCTACCGAAAATGAGTCAATTGGCTGATTTCAAATAGTTGAGGAGGTTAATTTACTAAAAACATAGTTCAGGGGGTTAATTTCAAATAGTTCAAGGGGTCAAACGGCCGTTTACCCTTACTTCAGTATGTGAAATTTGACCCTACCCATGTTGATGGCAACAGGCAGCTGGGAGGCTTTCTGTATGTTGAATGATGATCAATTTAATTCGGTGAAAGGGACAACGAAACAAGGGTTGTGATTGGAATTGTGTGATTTGTTTGTTAAGCACGCTAACGAGGTTTCAGGCTTCGATGTGGATGCTTTAATTAGGGTTGGGATTAGGAAATTTAGGGATGAAGCGGGTCGGTTATGGACCTCGCTTGCGGAGTATTACGTTAGGAAGAATATGCAGGAGAAGGCGAGAGATATATTTGAGGAGGGTATGGCTAGTGTGGTAACAGTGAGAGATTTTGGTGTAATTTTCAATTCCTATGCGGAGTTTGAAGATAGCATGATTTCCCATACGAAGGAGGATGTGGATTTCATTGATGAAGAGAACGAAGAGAAAGGAGAAGAAAAAGTTGTTCACTGTGATACAATTTCATCTATTGCTGAATTTGGTAAGTACTTGATGGGTTTTGGGTTCAGGAAGATAAGGATTTAGATTTGAGGCTGGCTCAATTGGAAAATAATCATGGATAGAATACCTGTATTGCCAAACAACGTTGCTTTACGTCAAAATCCGCATAATGTAGAGCAGTGGAACCGAAGAGTGAAGCTCTTCGAGGGGAATCCTAGGAGGCAGATACTTACTTACAATGATGCTGTGAGGACGGTCTAATGAAAGCAGTTGGGAAGCCTCGTACTTTGTGGGTTGCTTTAGCTAAAGATGTATAAGAACCATGGGGATATTGCAATTGAGGCATAAGAATTCCAAACAAGCTCTGGAACTGATGAGGAGGGCAACGGCAGAGCCATCGCTTGAGGTCAAACGAAAAGTGGCTGCTGATGGCCGAATGAACCAGTTCAGATGCAACTACACAAATCCTTGAGAGTTTGGACTTTTTATGTGTACTTGGAGGAGATTCTGGGCACATTAGAGTCCACTCGGGCAGTTTGTGGGAGGATATTGGATTTGAAAGTAGAACACCGCTAATCATAATCAATTATGCATTGCTTCTGGAAAATCACAAGTATTTTGAAGATTCGTTCAAGGTATATGAAAGAGGTACCAAATTATTTAAGTACCCACGTGCCAAAGACATATGGGTTACATATCTCTCTAAATTTGTGCAGAGATACAAAACTGGAACGAGCACGAGGGATATTTGAGGATGCTATTAAAGAAGCCCCTGCTGATGCGAAGAAACCTTTGTATCTTCAGTTTGCAAAGCTGGAGGAGGATTATGGTCGACCAAGGTCGGTTATGGAGATTTATGATGAAGCGACGAAGACAGTTCCATACCCTGAGAAATTAAGCGTCTATGAAGTCTATATAGCATGGACAGTTGAGATGGAGGGCAACCACAAAACAAGGGAGATATATAAGAAAGCAGTAGAATCGGGTCTTCCAGAAGAAGTATTGAAGACGATGCATTTGAAGTTAATTGTGCTTGAGCTGAACCATGGGCAAATTGATCGTGCTCGTTCAATATATGAATATGCATTGCAGTTTTCATATCCACGATCTGATGAGGATTTCTGGAACAAATGGCACCAGTTTGAGGCGCAACATGGAAACAGAGATACCTACCAAAATATGCTTCGAATTAAAAGAAGTGTCTCTGAGAGCAAGACACAGTTGCCATATCCTATTGTCTACGGATGTTTGGCTAACAAGAGAAGAGACCGAAAAGCACGAGGGTGAAAATGTTGCTAGCGTTACTGAATATAAAGACGTTGATAGCCTTCCGGGTGCCCTTGAGAGGATAAAAAGGCAAAAGATAGGCTTGAATGGAATTTAGATATTTGGTTTGAACTTTGAAGCAACATACAGTTTAATTTTGTTATCATGATGTCTGAACTAGACTATATATATACATTGTCTATTTATGAAGTACTTGTCCTAAAATGTATGCCATTTTGTTCTTCTTGGAATTACGCTGCAATTTTTTAATGATGAAATGGCTTCTCAAGTTAGCTTTTAACCTATACAATCCAACCTTTGCATGACTACATTGAGGAGAGATTGAGTTCGCTTCACATTCTGGAAAAGTCGGTGTGGAGGACG